>NC_045030.1:69222557-69223186 GCF_008632895.1 Mastomys coucha | reverse complement strand
AAATTAGAAATCCGGCTAGCGGCCAGAGAGGAAGAGGATGATTGGAGCAGAAAGAAGCAGCGCAGCTGGGAAGCAGAGGTGCGATTGCACAGGGAGATCTTTCGGACTGGGTCACTGCGGGGCGGTTGCCACAGCGGAGCCTGGGCGCGCGTTTTCAATCCAGTGGCAGCAGCGGCAGTGTGTCTAGCAGTTTGAATTTGAGAGGTTTTGCAGGCTCCTCGGGACAGGACTAGGGGTGACGTCACGGAGGAGAGGAGTGTGGGCAGTGTATCCAGGGCGCTTGGTGGGGGAGGGTGGGGCAGACGCTTCCCTTCCCAGTGAGTGAAAGCTTTGCACAGCTCAATTCCCAGCTGCGTCAGTTGCTTCAGAATTACTCTATCTCCGGAGAAGCTCCTTCTGAACAGGAGTTTGTTTCTCAAGCAGGCACCCAGCCCCCTTTGGGTCTGGCCTCATTGAAACTTCCCAAATCCAGACCAGTCCTAGTGATCTCCTTCACTTGACCTCCCTCAGCTACACATGGCATAAGGACAGTGACTTAGCCATTAAGACTGACCTCATGGCAGACTCCCAAGGAGGGATCCAGACCCTCCCAGGAACTTGGTGTGTGTGCGTGTGTGTGTGTGTGTGTG
>NC_045030.1:69222314-69222510 GCF_008632895.1 Mastomys coucha | reverse complement strand
CTAGCTGAGAAGATGCCTTAGGTGCAGAGTGGGGTGTTCCTGCGATAGTGTGTCTGTGTGGGAGTGAGAAGAGTTCTCCTAGGGGATCGATACTTTATATACAGACCAAGCTCGGTTCCAGTGCTTAGGGAATTACTTCCTTGGTGGTGACCAGCCAAACAGCTATTTGCCTGGACTCTGGAAAGCCAGCTAACTG
>NC_045030.1:69218294-69222088 GCF_008632895.1 Mastomys coucha | reverse complement strand
CCCCACTCCCCACCCCCCAACCCCCGCAAAAACAGGGAAGAATGCAGGGCAGGAGAAATGATTCTTCCTGAAGAAAAGGGTAATAGGAATCTTGAGCTGAGACACAGAATATCATGGTTCTTGATCTAACTCTGTCACTACTTTTAGGATCTTACTGTTTCCATTTGCTAATGCCTCTGGAGTGCTGGTCCTCTGGGCCCTGCCTGATGTTGCTTTTGGTTTCACATAACCTTTCTGCAGCATTACTAATTGGCTAGGTGTTGGATTTTTGCCTGCATTATCTCTTTTCTCCTTAATATATTATTACTCCTTGGGTCCAGGAGTCCCAAGAGGGGAGCCCATTTGCATGTGTGAATAATGTCTACTTTTGCCTGGAGGAGCTACAGGCAACCTCTGATAGAAAGAGAGAAGTCAGGAAAACCCAGGAAAAGAAACAGTGAAGAAAGGGACTGATTAAATGTGCCTGCTGCGCAAACAATTCACCTTCCCCTACTCTTTAGATCTGCTATAGAATTTATGCAGAGTTTCATTGCCTAGCCAAAATGGAAGGTAGGCAATGCCCCAGGCAAAATAAGCCATTCAGGAATGGAAAACCACCGTTTTATACTGTTTCTCTTCCTGTTAAGCAGAAGTATTTGACCTGTGTAGTTTATACAAATTCCTTCCTCTCTAAGAAAGATTGGGGCAGTCTATAAAGTTTAGCACTAAGGCCACCTGTGGCTTTGTGATCTCCTGCCCCATTCTGTCTGGATTTCTTCCCTCCTGCTCCTTTCAAGAAAAGCCTCTGACCATACTTCGGGATTCCCCCTTCACACTGCTATTTCAGTCTGTAGCTTTAATTGTCCTTCTTTGGACCATAGGGGGGCTATGAGATGAGCACAGAGGCCCTAGGAGTGGGAAATGCAGTGGTGGCTAGCCTCCCATTCTATTGCAGGTGCATCATTATGTGCAGGCAGAGTGATGTGTTGTGAGTAAAAGTAGGCTTCTTTCATAAAGAAAGGGCACTTTCTATGTATTTCTAAATATTAAAAGTGCATTGTTCCTAGGGAAGACATGATTTATTCACTCAGACTTTCATTTAACAAACATTTGCTAATTAGGTTATCTTACTGAAGTAAAATCCAATGTGACAGCTGTACAAAACCCAACAGACCAGAATTATTTTACAGATCAGGCCATTCCTCAGCCAGGTGACTTGCTGACTTGGTTATCTTCAAGAAGCTAAAATTAGAAGCAGAGCCCAGTACTGCTTAATATAAATTAGACAATTGTACACCTAAACTCAGTGGGGCATTTCACACAAATGTAAAGTTTTTACTGCTAAAATAAATATAATTACTATTAGTTCTCAAATACAGTATAATCTTCAAGACATAGATAATTCTGTGCACACTCTCTGGACACTAGAATTGGTTTGCTAGAAATGAAAGAGAAAGGAGTAGGGGAGAGGGAGAAGAAAGGAGAGAGAAAGAGGAAAGAGAAGAGAGGAGAGTAGATAGGAGGGGAAGGGAAGAAAAGGGAGAAGAGGAGAGGAGAGAGAGGGAATTTTGAGGTCTTCAAATTGTTACCACTTACAGGATAAAGGAAATCTGGTGGTAATCTAGTTGTGATGAGTCCGACCAAGGACCCTGAGTTCCAGTTTTTCATTCCATGATTTCCTTTCTTCAAGAGTCAGTTTTGCTCAGCGACTCTATTTTCTGCCTGCATCTGAGCATCCACAGACACTTTTCAGAAACATGACTGTTATTGGAAACAAATAAGCCTCAAATTCGACACACACATTTAGGTAAGTTCCATTTGGTCTAGTGTATCTCTAAGAACCGCAGAAAATAGTGGGCTTTTAAGGAACTGGAAAGGTTCAGGATGAACTGGTAACCCAAGAGTAGCAGGGGCAGATGCTTAAATAAGCAAAACGTTTGTTCTTAAGGAGAGGGAAGTTGACATGCATATTCCATTGCCTCGGCCTCTTTTGTCACTAATCAGCCAGGTTGCCCAACCTTTTTCCACAAGTCATGAAGGGGGCCAGGCTGCAACTCAGAGCCCAACTTCACCCCTGCAGTCCTTAGCCATAGCCAGGTCAGAACTCTAGCAGGCCCACCGCAGCCTTTTTCAGCCTGCTGAGTGCTCCAGGCTAATCTCTCTTCTAGAGAGACTGCAGGCTCTAAGGAAGTTCCCCCTTTGAAAGGAATGGGACTAAACACCAGCCTTAGAGTAGCCCCACCTTTCTTAAACCCTAGAGGCTAACATCTTGATGCTAGGGGATGACCTCGCAATCTCAAAAGCCACTCTGCCCTTGCCACTGGGCTTGGGCACTGCAAGTGAATGGATCATTTCACTGGCAGAAGATCTCGCATGGGTCATCCCTGGCAGCAGCGATGTATCTTAGCTTTGGGATTAATTCCTGGATCCCTACTACTCCCGCGGAAGGTCAGAGGGAGAAAAGGAGAAGGTACTGAGGGGAGAGGGAGATTCACAAGGGCTGACTGACCACTGTGGGTATATAGCCTAGCCTCTCCCTGCTCATACCCACTTTGAGGCCAAAGAAATCCGGCTCGTAGGTCGCCTTGCCACTGCATTCCCGAGTATTCCGAACTTACCCAGAGAGAGCGCTCCTCCTCGGTCTTCCCCTGGAGGCTCCAGCAGCATCCGCGTCTCTGAGAGGCTCAGAAGCCAGCACCTCCCAGGTACCAGCTGGGCGGGCCGTGCAGTGAGTGGCACAGCGGCGAGGAGCGTAGGCGGTATCCCCCACCCACCCACCCACCCACCCCAGGGTAGGAAGATCCGTACTGGAGCAGCTCGCCACCCAGCAGTGCTTCTGGCAAGAGGAGGGAGGGAAGGAGAGAGGAGAGAGGAGGGAGGGAGGGAAGGATGGCTGCCCCTCGCCAGCACTTATCAATCACCCTGCAGATCAAATGTCCCTGCTGTGCCCTCGGGAGGGGGATTTACCAGTCTACAAAGGAAACGCTGCTCCAGTTCTCTGTCTGACAAGCATTGCAGAGTACTGCTCTCGCCTGTCAGTCCCTCTTTTACTGGAATTCTGCCCAGCTCTTGCAGCTTCTACCATGTGCTGCCCCTCAGACTAAGTCAAGTGAAATAAGGGTGACACTTGCTTGATATCATATCTGAGGGGATCCTAAGACCCCTGGGTGGAAGTTATGGACAAGTGAAAAAACAGTCAGCAGTCTGAGTTGGACACCTTCCTGAAATGCCGCTGCCTCCCTTAACTAGTAAGCATCCAATCACTGGAGTTCGTTTGTATATATTTAATGATCTCCTCCCAGGGTGGTAAAGAAGGTATTTTCATATTGTATAATGCTCAGAAAAACTCATGCAAGCAAACATTTGAACAAAAGCAAGACTTAGCAGTGTTCCAGGCCCCGCCTTAACAGTGATTATTTTAATACTTCAAAGAGGTTGCTGGAGCCCTCTTTCTTGCCCTCTCCTTTGTTTCTCTCCCCCCCCCCAATTTCTTCTTCCTCTTTATTAGTAGTCTAGACTGATTCTATTAAAGGAAGACACTCATTTAAACAGCCAGTGTAGTTCAAAAAGGTCGTTAGGATTTTGCAATTTCTCCTGAAGACCTGCCTCCTTTGCAGATGCTTCCTACCTGCCAGAGAACATTCTGGATAAAGTTGCAATTGGTTCAGTTAAACAAAGAATGGGCAGTTAGTTTTCTGGTGCCAAGACAGTGGCCACCTCATCCTAGAGGATATGGGCCCTCACTGAAATCTCCGTAGCCTCCTGAACTTTTCATAACCCTCCCAGAGTCTGTGAAATCACTCTTGCACAGAAAG
>NC_045030.1:69216935-69218132 GCF_008632895.1 Mastomys coucha | reverse complement strand
AAAAAAAAAAAAAAGAAAAGAAAAAAAGAAAAGTGGAAAATGATGCCAGGAGAAAGGTGCACAATTAGAGCACATTTAGCTAGGAAGCTAATGGCTGCACTTTAGGATCCCTGCAGTCAAGGCTACTGCACATCAGTTAAACCAGGTTCACACAGCACTCATGACTTCCACCTCTGGCCTCTCCAGAGAATCTCCTCTGCTTCTTCCTTTGCTCTTTTCTTTGGCTTTCTTTTTTATAAAGATTGCTGAAGGGGACTATGTGGGCCTTTAAAAAGAACCCTCCTGAAAAATCTTATATTGTGAACAGGTGAAGTTTACTTTAGTGATAGCTCAAATAACTGCCTACATTTATCACTCTGATCTAAAGATCATTAACATCCCTCTTCAATATTGATAAAGGGTATTTTGAAATTTCTGCCATTCAGATAAGTAATTTCAGAAGAACATATTTTTGAACATAGCTTGTTGGAGGCTGTTTTCAGTTATGTAGAAACATTCCTCTTTTAAACAACATGCTTGTTTATGAAAAACATTCAAAGTGGTGCTTGCTGAAGATTATACTGTCAGTAGGTGCACATTATATTATTGCCGAGGGTAGTTCATTTGTTACTTCTCCCTTTTCCTCATTTCTGTGTCATCTTTTTTATAGTTATTGAATGGGTGTTGTAAACAACTACAAAATGCTAAGCTAACAGACCATTCAGATGTAAAAATAATGAGACAGTCCACTGGAGAAAAGGGAGAGTATTCTGAGAAAAGTGGTGTGTTTCTAGCAAAAGGGAACACACACACACACACACACACACACACACACACACACACACTAACTAGTCCTCAAATTTAGCAAAGTATATAATACTAGCAGTAAAAAGAAACTGATATTTATTTGGATCTACAAGTAGGCCTAATAGATAAAATGCATTTATTTTAATTAGCCTTGCAAGCAAGCTCACATGCTTACCAGCCTTCAGAAAGTATATAGCAACCTGCCTTTCCACAGGGAACGATAGTAATAGTAAAATAAAATTAAAAGAGGACACTATACTTTTCATCAGCAAAAAAATTTTAGTAGGCAGGTAGCATTTTGAAATGTGATATGAATGTGAACATAAACACTAGATGATAAACAATATTAAGTTTTGTGAGAGCAGTTGCAAAGAAAACTAGAGTAGAAAAGAGGTTGAAGCACATGAAATA
>NC_045030.1:69215611-69216924 GCF_008632895.1 Mastomys coucha | reverse complement strand
AAACTAGAGTAGAAAAGAGGTTGAAGCACATGAAATAAAATTAACTGGGCCAATTTCTTTGAAAGCAACTTTGTATTGACTTTTTACAAAAAGTGTCTGTTTTAGGGGGAAGTTTTCAAGTAAAATGAAGTACAAAAGATACATGGATATATATATATATATATATATATATATATATATATAATTAATACAAATGACATTATCATACTAGATAGCAGCAGTGTGACTATCTGATGTTTGGATGCTTTTTATTTTCTATTGTATGGTTTGTTTTACTAAAGGATTAGAGATCTATGACTGCAATTCAAGTGATAAAATGGGGGAAATAAAATTCTCCCTATATTTTTATAAATTTAATATTAATCTTATTATAACTTGTTATGCTGTGTTTGGTGGATATCCCTGGGAGGCCTGCTTTTTTAATTGAAGGAGGAAGAGTGGATCTAGGGGACAGGAGAGGTAGAGTGGAGGACTGGGGACAGTGGAAGGAGAAGAAACTGCAGTCAGGATGTAATGTATAAGAGAAAATTTAAACAAATAAATAAGGAAAACGAATTTCATATATGATGAAAAACATGTTTAAAAGATATGCAAATGATATTAAGTTACCATGTAGTAATACATAGTTCATCTTAGAATGCTATTTCTCTAACTTTTCCTCTAGATCTAGAAAGCATCAGATAAACAGAATGAAAGAAGAGAATGTGGATTCTAAGACTGCTGCCTTTTCAGAGAAAACCGTTCCTTTGATGCAAACATTTTTAAAAGAGCTCCAAAGGACAGAGAAATTAGTAAATAAATGAAATTGACATAAAGAGGACATGCCCTTAATAACAGTGATTACAGTTTAAAGGTTATTTTAGACTTTGGGTTCTGATGTTATTGAAAATATAGACATTTCAAAAATTCAGTTCAATTATTCTAATTATTTTGGCATGGGTTTTATCTTCTTTTGAATAGTGTGCCAACACCCAGAGCAGTTTGCCTTTTAATTAAGCATATGTCTAATTACTTTAACTCAGAAATCTGAGTTCCCATCACACTTCTATTACTTCTTTATCATGGGTCCACAGGAAGTTTTGCATCTCTCAGTTTTCCCATGTGTAAATCTATTGATACCATTCATATGATGTCAGGCCAGGATGTATATAAGATACTCTTAAACATTTCCAGGTAGTACACGTAAATGCAAGGAAACTTTGAAACAAAGAATTCTTAAACTCACTTCCTAAAGTAAAATTGAACAATTTTTTTTTTTAGATATTTTCTTCATTTACATGTAAATTTCTCCATTCCCAGTTTCCCCTCCAAAA
>NC_045030.1:69192836-69215600 GCF_008632895.1 Mastomys coucha | reverse complement strand
TAAAGATCTTTTCCCAATTTGTTGGTTGCCGTTTTGTCCTATTCACAGTGTCTTTTGCCTTACAGAATTGAACAATTTTAACAAAAATCTAATGATTTTAGTAATAAAGGGAAATTTAAATTTTGATTAATACAATCAGAATTAGAAAAACTTGTGATTTCCATTAGTACTGATCACTCAAAGACCTCATCCTATTTTCCACCTTTTCCCCCCAAGAAACTGTGTGTGTGTGTGATGGTAACTATTGTGAAGTTGACAGAATCTAGAATTAATCTAGGAGACAAATCCCTGGTCATTTCTGTAACAGAATTTCTAGATGAGGTTATTTAAGCTGGTGCAACCCACTCTAACAGGGGATGATACCATTCTGACAGCTAGAATCTTAGAGTAAATAATAAAAGAGAAAAAGAGGTGGCTATCTGTAGTCATACCTGTCTAGTTTTTGACTGTAGATCCAAGCTGACCAGCTGCCTCCTGCTTCATGACTTTCTCTGCCAGGATGGACTGTATCCCTTGAAACTTTAAGTTAAAACAAGCCCTGCCTCCCTTAAGTGGCTTTTGCCAGGTGTTTTGTCATCACACTGAAAATTACACAATATTATACAGAAGAGCTGTTCAACTTGCAAGAGCAAGATTTGAGTGTCCAATAGTGTGTTTTGTTCCATACTATACTCTTCAGTCTTTTGTACTATAAGAGCATCAGTGGAGGCTGGTGTGCAGGCAGTGCTCAAATATGTGCTGCTCATCAGAGAGGAATGTGTTTCATATTATGACCCTAGGTAGTCATAGACCAAAATAAGGGTGTCCTAGCCAGAAATATTCTCCAAAATATTTCTTTGTCTATGGCCTACTGAATTGATTTCATAGATGACTAATAGATTCTATCTAATAATTTGAAAATACTAACTCACTAGATTGGGCAGGAAAGAAGGAAAATGGAACAGAAAAGAAAAATGGGCAATAGAGGCAGAAAGGAGAAAGATATGTGGTACAAAGTTACAGAAGAATTTATAGTGCTTAGTCAGTTGTATCAAGTGCCACCTACAAATAGATCTCCTGTATTGTTGACTGAATTCAGTGATTCATCAGCAAGAACAATGTTTAAACTTACTGAGCTTGGAAGTAAATACCTATGGCAAAAACCACAGATTGTACAGATAAGGCATAGGACAGCAGTAAGGATATATTTCATTTACCCTAACACAGTCTAACCCATTAATCTCACTGCAACTGGACATTTTATTTTGGTCTGGAGTTACAAGCTAATATGTTCAGGAGGAAACCAAATTTATTGGGTTTGACGTTGTATTTTATTAGAATGGTATAATGATGTTGAGTCTTTGTTCTAACTTCTCTTGATTTTATTTATGTATTTATATTTAGCTAGTATAGCCAAAAACATAGTTATTAAGGATTTCCATTAAGCATTTCTGATTTTTATAAATATATTCATTTCTGAAGAGGACTAGTCTATTAATATTAAAAACCCATAGATATGGCATAGTACAGATCTACCCTAAAATTGTGATTTGTATTAACTGAAGTGTGATTTATAAATTGTGAATATGACAGTGTAACAAGTAAGAGCTAGAATGAAAACAAAACCATTTCAAAACAACAGTTGGATGCACTATTCAACCAGCACTACAAATCAGTGAGGACAACACGTTTTTTAAACTTGAATCCTGATGAATAATTATATTCAAATGTGACATTAGTTCCTTTATTCCCTTTCATTATGTCTTAATGACACCTAGCATATAGCTCTATTCATCTGACTATTGTTATTATTGTTCTTGAGGTCAGCACCCCTAAGTCAATGGTAGAGGCCCTAAGGCATATTCTATAACTTTTGCATCTGTCTACAGACTAAACCTTGGAAGTCCTAAATATATCTGTTGTGAGAGAACCACAAGATTTATCTAACAAGCATCATTTTGGTTGACCCCAGGAAATGATAAAAATACTGGAACACAGATGCCATTGCATTATTCTTCCAGTTTTTCAGCTAATAATATAAGTAGGTTTGTTTTGTAATACTTTGAAAGGAACAAAAATAAGTACTGTTTTTGCTATATATTACTGCTTCTGAATTGAATATTCAGATTTCTTAGCTCTTTATATGTAGATGTAATAATGATCATAGGCCAAGAAATGACATTACCAGAGCTATGCCATTTAGTTGCCATAATTTGGCCATATTGAATTATTTTATTTATTTTAATATATTTTGGTACAAATTCTAATATTTAAGAAAGAAAACTTGCACATGGCTGCTAAATGATGAGTGTTAGTTGTTGTTGCAGCAAGAAAGGACAGTTGTCAAATTAATAAATTGATATTCTCATAACTTTTAAAAATAAAATCACTCAACTTATGATAATTCCCTTTTCTTGTATATAAGCAAACACTACAAAGCTATTTGGTATAGATGAGAATCATTGGTGTTAAGTTCCAGTTGTTTGAAAATCAAGTAGCGTTATTTTACTCAAGGGTCTGAATGGAACTGCTTTGATTTATACTAATAACATTGGGGTGTATTAGATTGCAATTCAAATTTATTTTGTTATCTCTGATGTGGATATTAGCCAAAATCCTCCTTGAGACATGGTAATGATGTATAATGACCTGCAGTTACCCTGTAGGTTTATGATGCTGCTTTCACACACTTTCAATTGTTCCCTTTCATTGAAATACCAAAGCAATAAGTCCTCCTTCAGAATTTGCTGTCTGTAAAATGGCAATGATTACATTTTATACAAATATTGACTAAAAGTCCAGGACAACCAAAGGACTCATGCTTCCTATGTGCATCTGTTTATCTATTCTCCTTCCCTTATTTTCTGTTTTTGATTAAAGTTGATTTGGAAATTCCTCCATTCAAAATTAATTATTTTGTCAATGAAATCTACAAATCCCACAGGCATCTGCATTCTGAGAGAATACTTGTTTTCAGTAGACCACATACAAGATTCTAAAGAAAAGACTATTTTCATTGATAGTTTTTAAAATTTTTTTGTTTTTTATTTTCAGACTGTATTTTTTTACAACATTTGTTAATTATCTTTCCTCTTTCTAAGCCTGTCCAAATACTACTCCCTGCTCTCCTTCAAATTCATGCCTTCTTTCTCCATCAACTATTATTTTTTAATTTTTTAATTTTTTAATTTTTAATTTTAAATTAATTTGTTTTTTACACTCTATATTTTATTCCCCATCCTGATCTACCCTCCAGCTGTTCCACATCCCCTATGTCCTCCCCACCCCTGTCTCCATTATTATTGCATACATATTCACAAATATAACCTGCTGAGTACATATAATAATATTACTCATATGTCTGTTTTCAGAGAAAACTGTTTGGTACTAGTCAAATAATTGGTGTGCTTTTCTCTGGGGAAGGCCACCTATCTTGCCCCAGCATTCCTCAGTAGCCTAGTATTTTGTGTAAGGTTGAGGCATGGAGGGATTTTTCTAATTCAGCTCATGTCTGGGCAATCATATTGGTGAAATATTAAGGGTATAGCTTCTGATGTTACTAGGTGATACAAACTCATAGTAAGTTCCATGAATCTCTCTGGCTCTTACAATCTTCTGCTCCAGGCTGGAGAGATGGTTCAGCGGGTAAGAGCACTGACTGTTCTTCTGAAGGTCCTGAGTTCGGATCCCAGCAACCACATGGTGGCTCACAACCATCCGTGATGAGATCTGAAGTCCTCTTCTGGTAGGTCTGCTCGCAGGGCCGGAGCAAGCAGGGCCAGAGCTAGTGGGTCAGAGCAAGCAGAGGTCCTGAGTTCAATTCCCAGCAGCCACATGATGGCTCACGCCCATCTGTACAGCCACAGTGTACTCACACACATTAAATACATAAATAAATCTTAAAAAAAAAACTTCTGCCCCCTCTTCTACAATGTTCTCTGAACCTTAATTGTGGGAGTGTTTTGTAGATGTATCTACTGGAATTGGGCTCCACACCTCTGCATTTTAATTGATTGTGGTTTTCTGTAGTAGTTTCTGTAAATTGCAAAGAGGGAGTAAAGATTACAGTTATCTATCCCCACAAGGACAAATGTTTATAGATGGCCATTAGGGATAATGCTGGTGTAGTAAATTAGTCGTTGCAGATTTACTTCTAATAACCATGATTAATTTGCTAGGTTTCCAACAACAGGTATGTTATCTCTCTTGTTGTGCTACTCTTAAATCCAATTAGAAAGCTGCTGGTTATTGCCAAGGTATGCATGCCACTAGTGTACTAGGGTTATCATAGTTCATAAGTATCATAGCTAGAGAGGACTGTTGATTACTTCCTTCCTTTCAAAACTTGCATGGCACTTCTGGAACCATAAAAGCTAGTCGATGGGAAAGGGGCATTTTGATCAACTCCAGATAAGGGGTCTTTGGGCATATTTCTGAAGTGCACAGTGTCTTCAACAGTAGGGACTTACATTGTACCTCTTGGAGGTAATCAAAGACTACAGGAATAGGCTATATGTTTTGGGAGTCTCCTGGATTATCCTTGCAAACAACTCAAAAGAGGGCATCTCATGTTTGTTATTGAGGTTTTGGTTAGGTAGTCTTTGGCTCTTGGAGGGAGCTCCATCAGCCTAGATAAGAAAAGTTCAGTAAAACTATACAAATGAATATTTGAGTTATGTGTATTATAGGTATTTTAGTAAATGTTAATAATATGATAAACACCAATATTATAAATCCTTGTGGCTTTGTCAGTCTTCCATAATGTTACCTACCTTCCCTTTTCTCGTGTGTTCACCTTCAACCCCTTCCCTAAGGATCTCCTTTTTATCATATCCCCTATCTGATCAATTCTGTCTTGCTCGTCCCCTTTACCCACTTCCACCAGTTTTTCCATTCGCCTCTCTCCCCACTTCCTAAAGAGCCTCCCCTTTTCTCGTTTCCCATCAGATCACTTGTATCCTGCTATTGTTGTCTTCATTCCTCTCCAATCTCCTACTTGTCATCCTGTCAATGGTCTCATTTTAGTTTCCTGGTCTCTGTAATTATTATAGGCAATATATTTACATGTAGAAATTTGAACTAGAAGCCTCCAATAAGAGAAAATATAGAGCGTTTGTCTTTCTTGATGTGAGTTACTTCACTTAAAATGAACTATAAATTTCGCTGGTAGAAGTGCTTTGAATGTGTCCAAGAGATTTTGTTGTTGTATGTCCTTTCTCATTTAGTTTCTTGGAAGCTTTTTTTTTTAATTTTTTTTTCTTTAACTGTTGAACAAGGAGTTATTTATTTTCCATGTGTTTGCATATTTGCTAGAGGTCTTTCAGCTGCAAAATTTAAGTTTTATTGCTTTCTGGTCAGATTCATAAGACAGAATTCAAGGAGTGATTTCAATCATTTTTAATTTGTGCAGATTATTTTGTGGCCCAAGATGCTGTCTATTTTACATATGCATCCATGTGCTGCCAAATAGAATATGTATTCTTTGATTATAGAGGAATTTTAATCTCAGGAAATATGTCTGCTCTGGCTATTGATCTCATCCAAAGACGTTCTGGGTCTATATGATCTGGATGAAATACAGACATCCCCTTAGTACACACCTTTAATCCCTAACAATGAAGTTAAGGTCAGTTTGTAGAAGGAAGCAGCCATGCTTGAAGGAGACATCTAATTGAAGGGCAGACAAAGTAACAAATCAGAGAAAGATCTGACAAAATAAGTCAGAGATAGGATGCACCCAATACTCCTGAGGGGGGAAACACAGGAAAGAGAGGCTACTTAAGAGGAGTTAGAAAGAGTTAGAAAGGGAGAAGAGAGAGAGAAATGAAAGAAAAAGTGAAAGGAGAGAGAAAGAGAGATAGAAAGAGAGGAGAGAGAGAGAAAGAGAGAGGCGTGGTGTGTGTGTATGTGATTCATTTTAAAGTTTATTTTGTCAGAAATTAGGATATTAATATCTGCTTGCTTCCTTGTCCTATTTAATTGGAATAAATTTTTCAGTGGTACCTGTCTTTAAAACTAAGATGTGTTACTGGTAGGTTTTATTTCTTTATCCATTCAGTTAGTCTGTGTCTTTTGATTGAAAACTTGAGGCCATTGACATTTAATAACTTAAAAGTTATTATCAAAATTTATCTATTAATTGTGGTTATGATATTGTTGATTTATGGGTTTATTGTTTGTATTGTCAGAAGTATTTTATGTTTTAATAATTATGTCCTCCTATTTTTATCCATAGTCTGTCTGGTAAGTTCATTCCTCTCTTCAGCCCAAAATAATACATCCTATATTTTCCTTAAGTTGGATTTGTTTATATCATGGCAATTTTTTTCTCCTTCAATTATGGCAGATAGTCTTTCTGGATAGATTATTTTAGGTTGGCTGTAATAATCTTTGGATGCATCCCTCCGGGCTCTTCTTGCTTTCAGAGTTTCTATTGAGAAATCAACTCTTTCTCTAATGGGTTTCCCTCATATATATCTTCCATTCCTTTTTTTTTTTCTGGGAACTTTCAATACACATTCTTCATTTTGTATACTTTAAGTGTTTTAACTATGATTTGCTGTGGGGAATTTTCTTTCCTCGTCTTGTATATTTGGTATTTTGTATGCTTCGTGTGTATGTGTGTGTGTGTGTGTGTGTGTGTGTGTAGGTGTTTCTTTGGTTTGGAGAAGTTTTCTTTTATGATTTTGTTGAAAAATCTGTTCGATACCATTGCCTTGGAACTCTTCTCTATCATCTATGCACATAATTTTAACATGGTTTTCCACATTTTCTGTGTTCTTCTTCTTCTTCTTCTTCTTCTTCTTCTTCTTCTTCTTCTTCTTCTTCTTCTTCTTCTTCTTCTTCTTCTTCTTCTTCCTCTCTCTCTCTCTCTCTCTCTCTCTCTCTCTCTCTCTCTTTCCGTGTGTGTGTGTATGTGTGTGTGTGTATGTGTGTTGTTTAAAGATCTTTATGTTCTTTGTTAATTTGGTCCAGACCCTCTATTTTATCTTTGAGTCATGATATTCTCTCTTCCTAATTCATTCTTCTGGTAATGCTTTCCTCTGTGTTTTCTAGTTGATGTATTGAGTGTTGGAGATTGGTCTGTTGCTATGTATTCAAATGCTAAATTCTGAACCCAAAGATCTGGTTGTTGTCCAGATGAGTGCATCCTCACATATTCCAGCCTTTTGTATAAACTTTGCTCCTCAATTTAAAACTATTGATTAATTAACAGTGAGAGCTTGTGACTGGACAGTAGGGAGAGAAATGCAAGACCTGAGAATGGAGTGAAGGGTTTTGTGAGAAACCATGGGGGAGAAGGAGAGAGAAGGAAAGAGGAGGAGGCTGAAATGAGGCTGGATGGATCATGAGCTTGTGGCCAGGAGAAGTGCACCCTGAGGACAGGATGTTGGAGCAAAAGCAGCCCAGGTAAAGCTCAACCAGCAAGTAACAAGGGACATGTGGTTCAGATACAGTTGATACCAGCATAGAACCTGCCCAATCAAGGCTCACAGCTCGTAAATAAAATACCAGGTTTCTATGTCTTTTTTTTTTATTGACTAGCTAGAATAAATATTTCATTTACAATTAGGTTTTTCCATTTCAGCCTGAGGCCTTTTCAATGTTTCTATTTCTTTACCAAATTCTGTTTTCAAGTTCTCGATTGTCTTTGTCATTTCTGTCAACCTTATGCTTGTGTTTTCTTTTTTGTTTGGTTTGTTGTTCTTACTTTTTATTTTTTGTGAGTTTGACATCATTCACTGCAATTCCACTCATCTGCCTGTTCTTTCATATTGCCTTCTGCAGAAAATAAAAAACAAAAAATAAAAAAAATGAAGAAAGCAAAATAAAAAATTCTTCTCATTATGGAAGCTGTAGTGTGTCATGGTGTGTCCCATAGTATACCCTTTTGTCCACAGTTGTTTATTTGAAAATGTTCATTGCAATGTGTCATTGGTCTGGTTCAAGGCCTTTGACTTCTGCTACACCATTAATACTGAATCCTCACTGGGACTCCTTTCAGTTGCCTGTTGCTAGTCTGTGTTATAAAAATCATACAGCTTTGGATACACAGGACCATCTCTTTCACATGCTTCAGCAGTTCATAGATGGGGGAGATGTTGGGGTGTGCCAATTCAAAGTCCTGGATCTTGGATTGGGTGGTGGCTATGTTCAGTTTGCCAGCTCTCTTGAACCCATACTACCAGGGACAACACATTCTCTCATGCCTTCTGGGCCAGCTCACCAGAGTCAGTCCTATTGTGGTTCCCAGGGCTAGCTCTCCTGTGCTCATACTCTCTGACCAGCTCACCTGGGTCAGCTAACTATTTATATTATTTTTCTGTCAGTCATGTGAGAGGCTTCTAGATGGACCTCAGGTTGTGGAAGAGGGGAAGAAGGATTGAAGGAGACAGGGAGGTCAAGTATAGCACAAGAAAACTGTCTTGCCTGGCAGTGGTGGTGCACACCTTTAATCCCAGCACTTGGGAGGCAGAGGCAGGTGGGTTTCTAACTTTGAGGCCAGCCTGGTCTACAGAGTGAGTTCCAGGACAGCCATGACTACACAGAGAAACCCTGTCCCAACTCCCTCCCCCCGAAACAAAACAAAAACAAAAACAAAACTGTCTTAGTTAGGGTTTTACTGCTGTGAACAGAAACCATTGCCAATGCAACTCTTATAAGGATGATATTTAATTGTTGTTGGCTTACAGGTTCAGAGGTTCAGTCCATTATCATTAGGCAGAAGCATGGCAGTGTCCAGGCAGACAAAGGGCTGGAGGAGCTGAGAGTTTCATCTCTTGTTCTGAAGGCAGCTAGCAGAAGGCTTGCTTCTAGGCATCTATGACAAGGGTATTAAAGCCCATGCGCACAGTGGCACACCTATTCCAACAAGGCTACACTTCCTAATAGTGCCACTCCCTGGGCTAAACATGTATAAACCATCACAAAAACCTACAGAATTGACTAACCTGGGTCAATAGGAGCTCACTGAGACTGAACCACCAGCCAGAGAGCTGGAACAGACCTAGGCCCCACATATATATGCAACAGTTGGGCAGCTTGGTCTTCATGTGGAACCTCTAACAGCAGGAACAACGGCTGGTTCTGACTCTGTTGCCTGTTTTTCTCCTAACTGGGCTTCCTTGTCTAGCCTCAATAGAAGAAGATGAACCTAGTTCTACTGCAACTTGAGATGCCAAGGTTGATTTTTATCTACAGGAGTCCTCCCCTTCTCTGAGGAGAAAGGAAATGGAAAGAGGGGTGGGGGGAAGGAGGAACTGAGACTTGAGGGAGAAGGGGAAGCTGTGATTGGGATATAAGGTTAATTAATTAACTAACTAATGAAAACTGTTTCACTTACTTAGGCATTTATTCTCCTTGAGCTCTTTCTCCTTGGTTTCATTGAATTGTTCTATATGTCTTCTTTAAACTCAATGACTTGTTTGAGGAGGTTTGTGATTGTCCTTTTAACCTCTGTGTCCTGGATGGAGTTCATCAATTCTTGTTGGCAGGCATTTCTATATGACTGATAGATTTTCTAAAGAAGGTATTGACTAGATCTTTCATATTCTTAGTATACATATAATGTGATCTGGGCAAGTTGTCTTCCTGTGTTCTGAATTTGTGTTGTAGGCTGGGGAAGAAGAAAAGGTATGGGGCCAGCTGTGTCTATTGTTTGAAAATGGCTTGGATGGAATAAAGTCAGGTAGACAGGGGTCTGGACTGGTTTACAAGATTTGTTTCCTGTTCTAAGTTGGGAGTATGAGGGTAGGTAGATCTAAGAAGAAAATGTGGATACCTTGTAGGAGAATCCTGTAGTATGGCAGATAGGTAGTAACAATACTGACCTAAGCCACTATTCGCAACTCATAAGCTATGAAGTCATGGTAGGTTAGACTATGCTGGTATACTGGTTGTAGGACCCATGTTAAATTGTGGAAAAGACTATCTTCATTTTATAAAATGAAACCATTTAATCTTCATTTAAAGAAAACAAGACTCTAATAGGTGAAGTGATTCAGTCAGCCAGAGAGAGCCCACAGTTGATTTCCCATCTCAAACGTTTCTGTTATTTAGTTGTCTACTTATCTGTTGGATGTTTTGGCGCTTTAATTTTAGAAGCATGTTTCTTTTATGTAGATGCTCAACATTAGATTTTATCACAGCACAATGCATTTTGCTTATTAACCATAGGGCTATGAAAAGTGTTTTGTTGATTAGCCTCATAAACTGATAGCATTTTAATTTCAATTATTTTTCATTAAAGGTTTGTTGCTATTTTTGTTTCTGAACTAACTACAGAAATTTGAAAGAAATGCTTGTAGGTACTTATTAAGTTGAAAAACTTGAGTATAGGTATCAGTATTGAGTTTGAGTTTGGAAAGATTCATCTTGTTATTGGCCCACTGCTGCTGTTGAATAGAATCTGAAGCAACTTATTTTTCATTGTGACCATTTATGAGATGGGCTAAATAATTTTGAGGACAGTATAAGGAGAGAAAGGTCCATAATACGTGTTTTATTTTCTGTTCAGTTTTTTTTTCTCTTTGTACAAAATTTTGAATAAAGTTACATAAACTCTTCAGAATAGGCTTCAAACATGTGGGAACAGAGGACACTGTTAGCATTCTGTATAAACTCTACCCCCACAGATACCAGGCAGCAGCCAGGTATGCTCCTCCCCATGGTTACCTGGCAATGGCCAGGTAGGCCTGGCCCTATAAAAGGGGCTGCTTGCCCCCTCCTCTCTCTCTTACTCCTGCTTCTCTCCCTTGCCTCTTACCCCTTTCTTCCCTGTCTCTCCCCATTCCCTTCCCCCCTCTCTCTATGTGTTCATGGCCAGCCCCTACTTCTCTACTCTCTCCTTTTCTCTGCCTTTCTTTGCCTCTGCTACCCTCTTAACTCCCTTCCCCATAAATAAACTCTATTCTATACTATGCCAGTGTGTGCCTGGTCCCTCAGGGGGAAGGAATGCCTCGGCATGGGCCTGCCAGGGCACCCCATTTCCTCACACCTTGTCAGAACATATTCTTATAGCTCTTTCTCTTTTTATGATCACAACAGACACTATCAGGAAGATCTCTTGCGAGACCTGTGTCGACTTCAAGAAAATTTCTGTTAGACCTTTTGAAGATAAAGTAAAATACCTAATCACCATTTAGAAGAGGAAGAGAAATATCCACTTCCAAAAAGCTGACTTGGATGTCAGTAGCAGAGTCTCTTTTGGTTGCAACTCATTGTAAATGCTAATAAATCCTGTGTGTACACACCCAAGGCAGAGAGGTACTTGAGCTCTCAGACTTACAAAGGTAAATTAACTTCAAAATAAATAAGACATTTTGTGAAAATATATTTCATTTGCCAAATCTGTGTGATCTGTATACACCAATTTCTCTGAAATGTTGAAAGGACTAATTACACTTCCTACCCATCTCTATTACTATAATCATCTTAAGAGTAATCAGGTGACTGCATTTGCATGTAGCATAAGTAGTAGTAAAAGTTAGGACTTTGGAGTTGAACACACCTCTCCCATTCAACTGTCTAAGAAAACGTTTTTTAAGCCAGTGTGAATTTCTAGATTCCCTGAGTTTGGGTTGCCTCTGTTGGATAGAAAGGATCATTATACTGATCCATATACCGAGTGAAGATTGTTGTTAGAAACATAAAGAATAGGCATTCAGAAGTTTCATGCTATACATAGATGCCATTTAGAAGCTAAAGAAGGATACATAGTCTCCTCTCAGTGTCTGTAGCTTGATCCATAGAGTATGGATTAGTATCATTTTTCTGGAAATGAAAGAAAGAGACTCTCTCTCTTTTTCCAAATTTAAGAGAGAGTAGTAGAGAAAAGGATCTGAAGAGGCTTACTTCACTCCCTTTTGTGCCTAGGAGCTGCTAGATGAATATAGTTCAGAAGTCTCACCGGCAGATCCAGTTCTTGGTATCTACCAAACCAAGTTACTAAAGTCAATGCTAACTAACAGTAATATTCTGGCATTTTGATAATCAGCTGATACTTGTATTTACACATATGTAGTTGTGAAAACAATACAGATTTAAAAATTGAGAATTTTTATACATAAATCTCCAACAGCAGAAAAATAAGAAATTATAGCTCCTGGAATCACAGGCAGTTTTCAACATATCCTTCTGCTTTCTCTAATGATTTTATCCTCGTTACAATTTCAAAGGAAGAAAAACAAAGAAATGTTAGGGTACACCCTATTATGGTTGCTCTGCCTTGTCATACATTTTATATTCAGAGAAGTGTTTAATATCTTAAAAGGAACTGGATTTGGAGATAGTATGAAGAAATAATCTATATTAAACTTACATTAATGATGGTCTTAAAGGTTGTCCTGGTTTGTGGAGTGTGTGTGTGTGTGTGTGTGTGTGTGTGTGTGTGTACGTATGTGAATGTAATGACCATTTATTCCCTAGTACATGAATATACTCATTGGCAGAGCACAAATATATGGGTTTAGACTTTCAGAAGTTAGATTTCAGAAGGATAATTTGCAAAGAAACAAGACACCATGTTTACTTGGTATTTTTCTGAATCATAAAATTACCAATGAGACTAGTGACTACAATTCTTGGTGAGTATTCATTAGAAGAATACTACCATCAAAATGAGCAAAAGTTGCTTTGGAGAATACCTCTGACATAATTTCAGTTATTAATTGAAGTTCCCAGAAAAATAAGCCGTATTTGACTGAGTCTCCAAATATAATTGAATAATTAAAACTTCTGTGATTGTGGGGAATTAGAATTTTTCAGATCTGCAATATGTAGTTTAGAATAAAACCTTCCTCCGTTTGAGGTAAAGGGTGTGTGGTTGCATTAACTGCTTTGCTCTCAGTTTCTTACTTAGTTAAAGAAGACTTTTTGTTGTTTATTGGGATATATATATATCATAATATAATAATATAATATATAGTTATTATAATATAATATATATTATATTCCCAAATATAACCTGTTGAGTCTACATTATGTTACTTGTATGTATGTTTTCAGGGTTGATCATTTGTCCTAGACAATCAGTTGGTGCTTTTCCTTTGGGAGGGCCTTTCAGCTCTACTCAGTTGCCTATAGTTCTTTGAGTAGAGATGAGGCCTCAGGGACTTTTTCTTCATGCAGTGCAGCATGTCCTTTGTTGACATTTTCATTCCAATATATTTTTTTCCAAAGTAAGTACTGTCATTCACAAACTTATTATTTTAGTTTAGCATTACCATGTGACTATGTTCTTGCCAACAGATGTAGAATTGTTATTTGGGAACTCAGGATAATCTCTTTGAAAAAGGAATAAGAATGCTTTTAGTCTGCTCTTCTTTATCTTGTTCCTAGAGTATCTAGAACCATAAAGACTAAAACTACCCTGTGGGAAGGAGAAGCAGATTTTTGAGATTTCTGGGGGGTGCTTGAATTTACAGACTGTGGGTGGTGTGTGTGTGTGTGTGTGTGTGTGTGTGTGTGTGTGTGTGTGTCTGTGTTGGTAGTAGTGATGGTGTTGCACATGTACGTGTATGTGAGTGGAGGCCAGAGGCTAACCATGGGTGTAGTTTCTTAACAGCTGGTCACTTTGATTTTTAAAACAGGGTTTGTTATTGTCCTGAAGCTCAAAGATTTAGCCAAAGTAGCTGGTCAAAATCCACTTGGGATCTGCAAGGATTTACTTGTTTCTGACTGCCAGTGCTAGGATTACAAATGGACATCACTATACATGGCTTTTGTATTTGAGTGTTGGGGGTCATGTTTGAGTGCTCTTCATATTTGAAAAAGCTAGTAGCTTAATTGACTGTTCTTGCCACTTTTTTTTTTAACTTGAGAATTAAGGTTTTGAATTTAGGTAATGAGTCCAAGTAGATTTATTTAGCTAAAGCAACACTATCTTAGGAATCTTGCTGCTTTTTAACAAATATTATATTTTAGAATATATATGTATATGCAAATATATATCCATACAAAAACAATTGATTTAAAAATAGGCTGTGAATTTGAAATCGAGTTCTAAGGGTTTGAAGAGGGGCTAGGAAAGGGGCAAATGTATAAATACAATCTGACCCAAGAGCCATTTAATAGCAGGTAAACCTTAACAAACAATTCTTAAGAATTATTTTATTTTTGTTTTTTCTTCCAAAAACACTAGGATAAGCTTAAGACTATATAAGGTATTTGCTAAATTATTCTGTGATCACATCTAAATACAATCATTCTGAATTGCTGGGCTAGCATTAGAAAGAAATGAATCATATTTTTACAGTTTCACAGAAACTCATTAATATAATTATTTTTAAAAATCATTTAAATGTACACTAGGTGGAACTTTATCTTTGTACCGTTTTAAAAAAAATCCCTCAACAAATCTGCAGGGTAATTATTGGCTTACTTTGGAAACCAACTGCTTTCTAATTGAAAGTTGGCAGCTCCTGTTTTTACAGAAACAGTTAAATGTACTAATTTTAAATAATTTTTAAAAATCCATTTACTAAAATAGTTTGGCAAGAACTTTTAAATATTACTTATATTGTGGTGAGGTGGTTCAAAACAGAACTTCAAATTTTTTGATTCTTTAATGATTGGCTGCAGAGATAAAAGCTTTTTTTTTTTTTTTTTTTTTTAAATGGCAAGAAATTTGCTTTCTGGGATAGAAGAATGAAAAAACCTGTGCCTCTTCAGGGAAGGTAGTCATTCTTTGTTCTGGAAGGATTACTTGGACATTATTGACATGCAGAAGTATGTTAAGTACTTATTATTTGTCCTCCACTGTTGGAAGTAATCAAAGTGTAAATAATGTAAAAGTTTACTTTGGATGAGGGATGAGGGAGAGAAGATCTAAGTCTTGGTGGATGCTTAAACATTTTCAATTCCTTTTGGCCAGTCTTCAGACAGAAGCTTAAGAGCCTTAAAATCTGAGAAAGAAATGAGAGGAGATGAAATTCCAACAACCAGCTTGGAGTACCTAGTTTGTGTTTAAGGGACAATGATGGCTGGTATTAAGCTAATATTTCTTTTGGTGAGATGCAATATTTTTATAAAATTCTCAAGATTCCAACAGAACATGCATTTCTCACCAAAATTGATTTCAGATTTGTGTTAGCATTACCATGGGGAAGGGAGGGAGAAAATGCAAAAGGAAGTTTTTTTTTTCTTTCTTTTTATACATATAGTGTCTATGTCTTGGTAGGTTGGTTTAGAACTTGGAACTCTCCAGTCTTATCTATAGTGCTAGCATTATAGGCATGAACTGTGAAGATCCTGCTCCAGAAAAGAGTTGAAAGCTGATGTGGCTTGGCTCTATGAAAACCTATAAGAAGTCTGTGTATTACTTTGATCATGCAGGTAATTTCATGCTACTTTATTTAGATATTCAAGAAAGGTAATTTTTATAGGTATAGAAAACTTAGGTCATGATATTTCCACAGTACAGTTGCCATTTCTATTGAATGGCTTTGTCATATACATGTCTTGTCTCTATGCAAGACACATACATGATCCCCTCTATTGGTAGGCAGCAATATTTTCATTACCAGTATAGGAAGTGCTTAGAAGCATTAATTGTATGTTTGTTTGTTTTATTCTTTGTTTGTGTTATAAATGCCTATTTCTTTAGCTTTTGCAAATAAATTCTTAATGGTCTTCTTTGCACTTAACAGCAGTAACAGTTTGGTAGTCAGATTAAGAAACAACTTGTAGAAATTACTGGGCAATTGAATTAATTTCTAGGAAAAGCATGTTCGGAATATTTCTGCAATTCTGGAATATTTAAAAGCTAGTTATGCTTAAAATACATATAGGTAGAATCTTTAAAGCTTATAATTAAGCTAAATTTTGATTGATTTATTTATTTTGTAATTGTATTTCAGGTTTTGGCTCATAATAAAATAACAATGAGAATATTGTTCTTAATTTTCTAGTATTAAATGACTATCAAGCACTGGTATTTAGTAATGAGCCTCATAATTCAAATTTTATTGCCATGGGTCAGAATGAACACAATGATTATTTGCTGCTAATACAATACACTCTGTGTGGACTTACTAACGAAAAAGTGCAGCCAGATAAAAGACTATATTAGTAATGAATAATAAAGTAAGAGAAAGTCTTTAGGATGAGCACTATTCCAGTTGCTGTGTCTGCTGTTTTTCTTAAGTTTATTTTTAAATGCTTCCCCACTGCCCCTTCATCCCACCGCCACAGAGGGTTTAACACTCCATTTTTCCTTTTTCTTCCTTAACTGACTAGATACTTAAAGATTATATTCAGAAATTCATTCAGATATAAGTGGAAATGCCTGACAATAAAAGTCTATTTGCTGTTCCTAAAATTAGGAGAAGTATTTATAGCCATTCAAAAAGCATAGTTGATTGCAAAAGAGAGTTGTGTAAGCTTATGCAAAAAACTTTTTTTTTTTGTCTCTGTACTCCAGGCACAGGGGCAACAAATTAAATGAATAATTTGGTATTATTTGAGAATAATAAATGTAGAGGTTTGTCATTCCTTGACCCTTAGTTTCTGGTAACTCACTGTTAAATAATTTCTTAGAAAGCTCTTGGAATTGTGTGCCTATTATCAAACAAAACTGAAAATTGCCAGGTAATCTGGGGAGAGATTAGTCAGGGTACCTGTATAAAAAAACCAGTCATAGTCAAGGTAAGGCTTAAGTCTGAGGTGATTTCAGATATAGAGTTGGGGACTGAGGCTAAGCCTCAGGGCAGACCTCCTGACTAGCATGGAGGAAATCCTGGATTTAATACCCATCATCACAAAGATGAATAGAATAATTAGAAGTTCATATTCAAATATAGAGTTGGTAGGCATAGGTCTTGTTAGAAACAGAAGTAATATTTTGTTTTCAGATGCAAAGTGATTTTATATGGCTTTATATATTAAGACTAGAGCCCAGTGAAATGCAGGACTGGTTGCCTCATAAAACAGGAACAGAAGAGGCCACCAAGCAGTATTTGGGACTGTGGTCAAGGTCCAACAAAGGAATTACAAATATTCCTCCATAGGATGTAGTTTGCCTGATTGTAACTGCTGTCTCTAGTTTCCCAGGAGAACATTGGTGTTTTCCTTTTACGAAACCTCTGATTTCTATTGCATAATATTAGTTCAGATTATGGGATGATAACTATTTGGGTAGTAAATCTTTACCAGAGTCTCACCAGTGCAGTTGGGAAAACTTTCATCTCTGTAAGACATTGAAAATTAGAACTAGACATTTGTTTATTTAGTGTCATATGCTGGTCTAAGAAGTAGCTTCATAGTAGAGCTCTTACTTAAACATAAACCAGGTGGGTCCTAGTTTCTATTCCCAGAACCTCAATAAAACAAAAATACAAGTTAGTCACATTTAATAACACCTAAGCTACTTAGGAAATCTATTTAAAATACCCTTTGTTTATTATCTATTTTATTTATTTATTTATTTATTTATTTATTTATTTATTTATTTATTGCTCCAGATTTTATTTTCCTCCCGGTCCATCTTCTGACTGTTTCGCATCCCATACCCCCTCCCCGTCCTGTCCCCTCTCCCCACACCGCTGTTTCCGTGAGGATGTCCACACTACCCACTTGACCTCTAAACTCCCTGGGGCCTCCAGTCTCTTGAGGGTTAGGTGCATCATCTCTGATTCCAGTCAAACCCGGAAGTCCTCTACTGTATATGTGTTGGGAACCTCATATCAGCTGCTGTATGCTGTCTGTTTGGTGGTCCAGTGACTGAGAGGTCTGGGGGTCCAGGTTAATTGAAAAAGCTGGTCCTCTTGCAGGGTCACCCTCCTCTTCAGCTTCTTTCAGTCTTTCCCTAATTCAACAACAGGGGTCAGCTGCTTCTGTCCATTGGTTGGGTGCAAATATCTGCATCTGACTCTTTCAGCTGCTTGTTGGGTCTTTTGCAGGGCAGTCATGATAGGTCCCTTTTTATGAGCACTCCATAGCCTCAGTAATAGTGTCAGGCCTTGGGACCTTCCCTTGAGCTGGGTCCCACTTTGTGTCTGTCGCTAGACCTTATTTTCTCAGAATCCTCTCCATTTCCATCCCTGCAGTTCTTTCAGACAGGAACAATTGTGGGTCAGAGTTTTGACTGGAATGGCAACCCCCTCCCTCACTTGACGCTCTGTCTTCCTGCTGGAGGTAGGCTCTACAAATTTTTTCCCTACTTTTGCGCATTTCTTCTAAGGTCCCTCCCTTTGAGTCCTGAGAGTCTCACACCTCCCAGGTCTCTGGTGTATTTTGGAGTTCTCCCCCTCCTAACTTCCTTCCTCCCAAGGTTGCCTGTTTCCATTCTTTCTGGTGGCCCTCAGGGCTTCAGTCCTTTTCCCTCACCCAATACTAGATCTGGTTCCCCTCTTCCCCCACCACCAGCCCCATCCAATTTTCCTCTCAGGTCCCTCCCTCCCTCACCACTTGTGATTGCTTTCTTCTCCCTCCCAAGTAGGACTGAGGCGTCCTCACTTGGGCATTTCAGCTTGTTGACCTTTTTGAATTCTGTGGACTGTATCTTGGGTATTCTGTACTTTTTTTTTTTTCTAATATCCACTTATTAGAGAGGATATACCATGCATGTCCTTTTGGGTCTTAGTTACCTCACTTAGGATGACATTTTCTAGTTCCATCCATTTGCCTGCAAATCTCTGTCTGTCCTTGTTCTTAATAGCTGAGTAGTATTCCATTGTGTAAATGAACCACATTTTCTGTATCCACTCTTTTGTCATGGAACATATGGGTTGTTTCCAGCTTTTGGCTTATATATCTTGAATTCAAGGTCTCTCATATAGAAGCCAACAAATATCTTGTTAGCATCTGAGTAAACTAAAGTGTTGAATATTATGATTTATAGAAAGACGTCCTATATGAGATATACTAATTTTAATTGAGGACCACTCAGTTTTGGACAAAGGCAGAAATTGTACCCATACATATTTAAGTAACATTTCACTTCTTGGCAGTATGTAAATAGGTAACAAAATAATTCAAAAGTCAATTAAATATTTTATTATTTGAAATTATTCCAAAAGATCTCTTTTTAAAAATGTATTAATTCTTTGAATATTTGATATTATTTACCCCTTCAACTATCCCCCAGATCTCCCAGTCCCGTCCCATTCCACTCAACTTTGTGTCCCCTTTACAAAACCAAACCAAAAAGAAAACAAATAAACAAAACCCAAAATAACATCCACCAACTAACATATCTAGTCCAATTTGAGCTGCATTACTACTGTTTGGTATATGGTCATCTACTGGATCATGAGCCACCTACTAGAGGTCATACCTTTAAGCAAACCTGACTCTCCCAATAGCTATCAATTTCCAATAGCTCATTAGCTAGGAGTAGGGCTTCACATGCACCTCCACTTTCGAAAATAGTATTTTATCTATTTTGAACTTTCACATGTCTTGTGCATGCTATCACAAATCACTCTGAGTTTACGTGTGCATTTCCCCTATTGTTTCCAGAAAATAGTTTCATTTAGTCTGTCCCTCACCACTCTTAAACTCTTTCCACTTCCTCTTCTGTGAGAATCCCTGAAACTTGGGAGGAGGAATATGATGCAGATGTCTCCTTTGGGACTGAGCAAACTCTTACTCTACTCTTTGACATGTTGTAAGTTTCTGTGCTGATCACCATTACTGATAAAACACACTTCTCTGATGAGAGATAGATGGACTAACATATGCATATAACAATAAGTCATTTGGAGTTTGTTTAGTAATGTGCCTATTTAGCAGAATAGGTTTTCTTCTAGGGTCTATGAGTTATCTAGCCACAGGTTCATCTCCCTGTTAAGTGCCAGGTATGGCTTTCATCTTCTGGAAGTGGCAGTAAAATCTAGTTATATGACAAATATAAATACTTTTTACTTTGTAAGAGGCATCCTTTATAAATTTTATTTCTATCTTTGCACTGCTGTAATCAAAGTTTACAAAATAACCACTAAGGAAATACAGCTACAATCCCAAAGGTACTCTTTCAGGTGCTTCCTAAGTACTAGCTTAATTAATGATCATAATCTCTTTTTGAAAGAGAAAATAATATGAGAAAATAAAGACACAGAGTAGATACACAGTAGAGAAGATAGACAGTAAAAAACTCAGATAGCTAAATAGTAGGGGTAGAGTCTCACCCAGAAAACCTGATTCCAGAATTATACTTTCTAATCTGTATTCAAAGTTCCTCAATTATAATAGTGATGGTAATGTCCTCAACAGCTACATGGCTACCACAGAGTTGTTAAAAATGTAGAATATTTTCACCATACAAATTTCTGGTGAGTACTTCTGGTCCACTACCCATGTATTTAACAGTTTCTCTATGGCAATTCTTTTTGGGGTATAATGACATGCATAGGCATATAGCAAGTAATCTATATATTTGTAAGTTCTTTTATTTAAAAATTACATGGGCTATAGTAAAGAGCAGAAGAAGAGTTCTCTCTCTCTCTCTCTCATTCTCTCATTCTCTCTCTCTCTCTCTCTCTCTCTCTCTCTCTCTCTCTCTCTCTGTGTGTGTGTGTGTGTGTGTGTGTGTGTGTGTGTACCTGCTCAGGTGCACATAACTGTGTGCATGTGTATAAAGGTCAGAGATTAAATGGGGGACCTTCTTAAATCTTTTCAGCTATGCTCTACACAGTATTTTTGATACAGTATTCTCAACCCAAAGCTCCCTATTTTGTCTAGACTGGCTAGTCTGCTCCTACCTACTCCAGGGCTGTATTTACAGGCATGTATCACTATGTCTGGTTTTTACTTTTGTTGTTTTTTGATGTGGGTTCTGAATTTCATTCATAGTTCTTCTTGCTTTTGTAGCAAGGACTTGACCATTTGAGCCATTTTTCTGCCATAAAATATGGTTTTGAAAAACAACAGCAAACTGAGAGCACAACAGCAATAACACAAGTCAAAGTCTGGAGATGGATCTTGAATGCTAGGCAGGAAAATGAATCTAATCCCTGTATTAGTTTTCTATTGCTGTGTGAATTAGCACAAACTCTACAACTTATAAGAACATGCTTTTATAATTCCCTAGTTTACATAGACTAGGATTTAAAAGTATTCATAATTAACTTTTCTACTCAGGAGATTACCAGGCTACAACCAAGTACAGGACATTCTTTTTTTTTCCTTCTTTTTTTTTTCTTTGTTGATTTAAGTTTTATTCCATTATGGTAAGAAAAGATACATAATTGCAATTTATCTGAATTTGTTAACATTTAAAAACATAATTAAATAGAATTACATCACATTCTTCTTTCCCATTTGTACCCCAACTCCTCCCAGAGATCCCCCTTCAATACCTGCCATACATTTTGTTTTTATCATATTCTTTAATATTTATAAAGTATTGTAACAGTAAAAATGAGTATTATAAAAGTTGTTTGATATGAAAAAACAATCAATTGAAAGGTTTTGTGTAGATGCTTGTCTATAGCAATATTGAAAATACATGTTTTTCTCAATATAAATTTTAAATAACTCCAAATATATTAACTGATTTAGGAACTTAATCAATTACAACTATAAAATCCATTGATCTTTGTAGTGTAACATAAAATACTCAGATACCCACGTGGATGAAACTCTATCATATTCAGTAGTCATACCCATACTCAAACGTAAGTTATTGTATAAGATTTATATACCAAGGAGATGTTTTAGAATTGTAGTTCTATAATTCTATAGGTTTTAAGAAGTGTGTATTTCATTATTGAAGTTAACAGGTGGGGATATTATGTCTTCTTTCTCCTTTTCTGTTTTTAATCTGAGCTATTTGAGATCAATTCAATATATAATATCAACTTACAACTTTAGTCTTTCTGTCAAATCAATTTCTCTATCACTGTATAGTCTTAGGAGGAACAATTAATATGTCTTTTAGGTTAATTATGCTTAAAATCAAACACATTAACTTTGGCACTAATTTATTTAAAATGGTTGTGACAATAGTAAAATACACATTCTTACTGTAAAGCAAAAAAGATAAAGAAAAAGAAAGGAAGAAAGAGAAAGAGGTAGAGCACTGTGGTAGAGCACTTGCTGAACATTTGCATGCCCTTGGATTCACACTCGTCAACCACAAGAATAAACAAACAACAAATTCAGATGCTACAGAGGGAGTTAACTACATAGCAATACATAAAATCAAGTCTCTTCCTAAGTTTCTTACTTTCCAGAAGTATATATTTTTTCAGAAGTTTTTGAAGTTTAAGCATACATTGGCATGCATACTCTGCATTTTTGCCATTTATTTGCACATAGTGTACGTGTGTGTATGTGTGTGTGCGTGTGTGTGTGTTTCCAAGAAAGACTTATAAAACCCTGAATGTCAAGATTGAGGGATAGCTCTAAAGGAAAAAAAAAAAAGCTATTACAAAGAATAAGCATTCACTTATAAGTCCTTATCTTATCCCAATAATATATTGCTGCTTGGACTAACCCTGGGTTTTAGCTTCCTTAAAACCAAGGAGAGCCCATCTCGAAACTCACCTGAATCTTTAATCTTTGTTTTTCTGTCAAGAGCTATTTTCAGACCATAATCACAGCTCTGGTGCTTTAAAGTATTGAGACATTTTGATATCAAAAGGATTTGGCTTTGTTCTTTTGAGGGAGACTGACAAAAATGCTTGCTTGAAATAATCAAAAGGCTACAGAATTGGCTATTTCTAATCCCAGCTTTCTCCCTGGATTAAGAAGGATGAAGAAGAAATATTTAAGAAGACAAAAAATATATCATCTCTGAAGTCTTCAACATTCTTGGCCTTTTACAGTGTCTTGTTACTGGTTCTG
>NC_045030.1:69190080-69192484 GCF_008632895.1 Mastomys coucha | reverse complement strand
AGAGAGAGAGAGAGAGAGAGAGAGAGAGAGAAAGAGAGAGAGAGAGAGAGATATGACAATACAAAGCTGACCTACTCCATGCAAACAGAGGCATATTATTGTTCTACTTTTTGGTCCATCAGTACCAGTGAATAACAATAATTATAATGTACTTTGAAGTTTACAAGTCGCATATATATATATATCTATATATATATATACACGTGTGTGTGTGTGTGTGTGTGTGTGTGTGTGTGTGTGTGTGTGTGTGTGTGTATGTATTTGGTTTTTTGAGACAGAGTTTCTCTGTATAGCTCTGGCTGTCCTGGAATTTACTCTGTAGACCAGTCTGGTCTCAAACTCAGAAATCCTCCTGCCCCTGCCTCCCAAGTGCTGGGATTAAGACCACTACTGCCTGGCACAAGTCACTTATATTAATCACTTAAAGTATTTAATCATCATAGCTAATCACTCAATCATGATGGCTAATCTTCATTGGTATTTTGACTGAATTTGGAATTATGTAAAGGAATTATGTCTTTCCAGAGAACTTTAACTGAGGAGGAAGACACAAACTGAATGTGGGTGACACTATCCCATGGGAGAGGTTCTGGGACTGATGGGAAAAAACAAAGCAAGCAAACAAACAACAACAACAAAAGGAAGGAGTAAGCTGAGCTAAGCAACAACACTCATCTTTCTCTGCTTTATTATTACTGAGGCAATGTGACTAGCCACTAGGAATCATAGGGAACCTAGACCCTCTCCCTTTTCCACACATAGAGGTATGCTACTTACTTGCTTGTTCCTTGTGTCTTGCTTTGTTTGCTTTGTTATTCAACCCAGAACTGAGTTCCCAGAGATGGCATTGTGTGACTGTAGAGAACATAAGATGGCTCCTGAAAGATCTTGTCAGGAATGTATATTCCCTTCCTGAATGTCTGAGCAATACAAACTTTACAGGAAGCCCTGACTGCAGGGCAGGTACAGATAACACCCAAAAATGTTTCAGTTCCCACTTCTGGTGATTAAGACTACACCTTGCCTGGGGCCACCAATACTGAGAAAGGTTAGCTTGGGCCTCAAATGGGTGTAAACTAATTCATGCTGTTACCAAAGTCTAACTCAAAAACTGTATAAAAGCTTACTGCACAAGCTGTACAGGGTCTCCTTTGGGTCTGGAATGACCCCAGTGCACTGGAACAATAAATTCCTCTTGCTTTTTGCATCAATCCAGGCTCCACAGGGTTCACTAAGGGGATCCCCGGTAAGCTAAGGCTCCACAGAGTCTTATAGCATCACCCACAGTGAGCTAGACACTCAGGTATCAATTATTAATCAGGAAAATCCCCCCACAGACTTTCCTATAGACCATCCTGACTGAGGTACTTTCTCAGTTGGGGTTCTCTCGTCCTAGATAACTCTTGTTTGAATCAAGTTGACAAAAAATAATACCTTAACTACTACTATGTGTGTGAGTATATCCCATATATTTTAGTTTATAAAAAGTGTTCAAATATGTTCAGAAGTAGAGATGGTAGAATAACAAGCCCCAGATTCCTCTTCCTTTGACTTTTGTTCAGTTTCAAGATTTACTCTTGAATTATATATTTACTTTATACATTTTATTTTATAGCTATAATAGTTAAATAATACAAAAAAAAACTTATAAAATACCTTTGACCAAGCCCTCTTAGTCAATCAACAGCTTCTCCAGTTTAGGAGTGAGGATTACAAAGAATAAAGACAGACAACATTGTAGCATGACCCCAGTCAATTCTGAGACAGAAGGCAAATTTAATTTTTCAATCTGCTTTTATACCATTTTAATTACATGCAAGTATTAAAGGTGAGCAGTACAATAAGGAACTAACATGATAGTAAGCAAAGTCCCTCGATTACTCCTATGATAGTTGTTTAAAAGGGTTTGTCATAATGACCAAAGTATTTGAGCCCACTTCCTTGCCCAAGCCCAAAATCTTGCCTGAAGCCTACTTCTTTTGTACTACCCTAAAATCAGATTTTTACTTCCTTGTCCTTGGCCAATGTCAAGTCCCTGCCTGAACTTACTTCTTTGTCATGCCCTAATGTCAGCTTCCTGCCTGAAGCCCATTTCCTTCTCCTTGGCCAATGTCAGATTCCTGCCAAGTGGCACCCCAAAAGACTCTCCGCATACTTTTAACAGAGAAAATATTGTGTTTAAAACTCAAGAAAAACATTATAATAAAATAACCCAATAATAGACATCTCCATGTCTAAAATAATACTTCTGGGAAAAAAAAACCACAAGTAGTTCCATTCAGGTATGACTTTATTTTGTTAACTCTATAGTTTTGTTACAGACTGATATATAGTCAAATCCTGTACATAAGTTGTATCTCTTTGAAGAGTGATTTAATAGCTGAGTAGTGCTCCATTGTGTAGA
>NC_045030.1:69185647-69190070 GCF_008632895.1 Mastomys coucha | reverse complement strand
TACACATGGTGGAACTGATGGCTCTGGCAGCATGAGTATAGTAGAGGATGGCCAAGTCAGTCATCAACTGGAGGAGAGGCCCTTGGCCCTGTGAAGGTTTTGTGCCCCAGTGTAGGCAAATGCCAGGGCCAGTAAGTGGAAGAGGGTGGAGTGGCAAAATGGGGGAGGGGGGAGGGAACAGGGGTTTGTTTTTGTTGTTTTTTTTTTTCTTAGAGTGGAAACTGGGAAAGGAGAAATCATATGAAGTATAAATAAAGAAAATATCTAATAAAAAAGTGATTTAATATCACTGAACACAAGGACAAGAGTTTCAAAATTAAAACTGATCAAATTTTGTGCATTTTCATGCAAAAATTTTAAGAACTTGTAAAGGGAGAGGGCATTTTTGAGTTAGTAATTTCGTTTGAAATACTCTAGATGCTATTTTTCATAGGTGATAGCATTTTACCTTTATCTTTTCTTAGAAGTATGTTGGACTGTGATTGAGTCAAACTCATAGAAGCACGGCACAGCATGAGGACGATAAGCACTTGGAGATCGATATAGGGAGTGAAGGTGGGGGAGATGTTGATTATAGGGTACAAAGTTTCAGTTAGACAAACAGAATGGGTTCTAGTGGACTATTGCACAGGAAACAATTGTAGCTACTGTTAACATTGGGGCAAAAGTATTTAACTTAGCTGCCAAATATTTGCCTTGCAACCAGGAGGCCCTCAGATTTACCCTTAGCACTACAAATTAATTAAGTATTTCAAAATAGATAAAAATGGATTTTAAGTATTTTCATTAATGATGGAAAACTTAAAGGAACTTAAATGGTAGATATATTAATAACCTTGATTTGATTATCTTAATAGGTGCCTATGTACCAAAACACTTCTTTTAAAATTTACTTATTGCTTATTTACTTGTTTTATGCATCTGTTTTGCATAATTATTTTGTACATAAGTATTTGATGCATAATGACATTGTCTGCAAGTATGTCTATACAACATGTGTGTTCCTGGTGCTCATGCAAGCCAGAAGAGGGAACTAAATTCCCCAGGGCTATAGTTGTGAGCAGTCATGTAAGTTCTGGGAATTGAGCTTGAGTTTTCTGGAAGAGTGTCAAATGCTGTTTACCACTGAGCCATCTGCCCTGAAACATTTCTTCATGCAATATAAATATATATCACTTGTCAATTGAAGGTAAAAATATATCCTTACAATATCTGAAATTCTTTCAAAGAGAGATATTTTTCTCATGTTCAATATTTGTTATCAATGTTTATATTAGTAAACCTGCTTTGAGCATTATATGTGCATATGTATTTGTATTAGTCATTCTCATGCTCATTTTTTGACAGTGTAATACCACCTGAAATTTATAGTACTTGATCTTACTAGGGGTTTATTTTTCATCTATACCAAGTCTGACGTAGGTGTTCCTGGTTAGGATGCTCTCTTAGACAAATTTATTCCTAGCCAAGAACCTTGAAGTTGGGCTTTTTCCAGTATCTGAGACTGTTTTACAAAATCAACCAAGCAGATGGAGCAAAAGAGGGGTAGCCTTGAGAATTTCCTGAAAGAGTATAGTTGTCAGGTACAGAAGTGATGTATATAACTTTTACCATATTCTATCACCCAGAATTAGGTCATAAAGTCTGATCTCCATACCAGAAAAAACAGTAGAAGATAGTATTTCTGTGTGCTCTGGAGTAAAATAAAACTATGTAGTAAACACATAATATTTTTTCTGTTGTGCTTACAGAGTATTGGGATCTTTAATCTAAAAGGGTTTATATGTCTTATGAAGTGGAGGCTGAGGCATAGCTATACAAGAAGCATTGTGTAAAACTGTAAGGTTACAGGTAAATATCCTAATTTTTATTATCTAGATAATAGTTTTGGTTAGTCCAATTCTGGTGTTATCTAGTCTCATCTACTGTCTAGTAGTTAAGAGTACTTTGTGTTCTTCTAGAGCAATATTCCTAATGCTCTGACCCTTTAATACAGGTCCTCATGTTGTGATGACCCACAACCATAACATTATTTTTGTTGCTGTAATTTTGCTACTTTAATAACCACGATGTAAATGGTCTTAGGCAACTCCCATGAAATGGTCATTCAACACCTCCCCTCAAGGGTCACCTCAGTTTGAGAACCACAATTCTAGAGGTTCTGAGTTTGGTTCCAGGTACTCATGTCAGCAACTGTAGCTATAGGATATCTGACATTCTGTTCAGGCAAACATGGTATACATTCACAGAGACACTCACACTAATTAAAAAGAAACCTTCAAAAATTGGTAAATGCTGAAAATAACATATATAATATTTATGGCTATCTTAACAGAGCTTTAATTTTGAGTCACTGGCTAGTGAGGCAATATATTATGGTGGATGCCATGCAGGGGGAGCTACAGAGGGCAAGTGAGCTTCCTGGAGACAGACTACTCTTCTGTAAAGCTGAGATAGGTGTACCTTGGGAAGGCAAAGCCCCAGAAGCTTCATCCCAGGATTGTTTCTTTTTATTTTTTTAAGATTTATTTATTTATTATATTTATATGAGTACACTGTAGCCGTCTTCAGACACACCAGAAGAGGGCATCAGATCCCACTACAGATGGTTGTGAGCTACCATGTGGTTGCTGGGAATTGAACTCAGGACCTCTGGAAGAGCAGTCAGTACTCTTAACCACTGAGCTATGTCTCCAGCCCCAGGATTGTTTCTTGATACCGATGTGCTTTCTTTTGTTTGTCATTCCTGTATTCCTCATAGATCTGGGATGGTGTGACTGGACATGAGGAGACCCTCACTGCCTATATCCTGGTGTGATTACTTCCTGGGTGACAACCCTCTCTATTGGGCAACTTTTCTGTAGAGCAACATGAAGATGAAGTTTCACGAGATAATATTGTTTAAATGAATTAATGATTTTACAGAATTCCCGATTTGATTTAAATAGTTTTAGGAAGGTAGGGCAGTTAATATAAAGTTTAAGGAGATATTTTAAGTTGTTTTGCCAGAAAGATATAATACAGTTAGAATCAAGAATAGAATGTGCCCTCTCTTGTTGAATAGTAAGTAAAGACTGCATAGGCTAGAAAAAAATGTAGACTGAGCTTTTTTGCATTACAAGCACATAAATTGTACTCAAAAGAGAAAAAAAATAGGCTTGGACAAGTTAATGATCAAAGAAAATATTCCTTCTAGGTTGGGTCTGAGATCCTAGATCTTGTGATGTAGGGATGCGACCACAGGCACAGGTTTTGGTGTGTACTATGATAAGGCAGGATTAAGAATAAGGAATAAATAATTCTGAGTATTAGAATAGAGAGCAGATGATTAGCTAGTTTAGCTGAACAAGACTTTAAAACTAAGACATAAGAGAGATGATGATCCATTTCTTGGTAAATACAAATAGTTATCAGCTGAGTATAGGAAAAAACTTGCTATTATAGACTGGCTTGCTTAAACTTTGTTAATCAATGATAAAAGAATTATTACTTTGGGGTTATGATGAACCTATGAAGAGAAAGAGATGAAAAATGTTTATTAGGTATGAAATTCCACAGTAGAATACATAATCAATTATCCTGTTGTAATTTACTTTTGTGTAATTATTTGAATCTGTTTTTGAAGAATATGCTTTTGTGGTAATTGTTTTTAGAGAATATATAATTTGTGGCTATGAGATAATCTTTTTCTTACATTGAGAACTTTGATGGTATAAAAAGGCTAAGAGAGAAAATGTGTATATATGTAGCCGGGTAGTCGTGGCACATGCTTTTAATCCCAGCACTTGGGAGGCAGAGGCAAGTGGATTTCTGAGTTCTAGGCCAGCCTGGTCTACAGAGTGAGTTCCAGAATAGCCAGGGCTACACAGAGAAACCCTGTCTTACTTCCCCCCACCCCAAAATGTGTATATGTGTATATGTGTATATGTGTAAATGTGTATATGTGTATATGTGTATATGTGTAATGTTTGTTGGAACCTGCTCATTGGAGCTTTGCTCCATCTACCCAATGTGTGAATGTGTATGAATGTATGTATGTATGTATGTATGTATGGATGGATGGATGGACGGATGGATGGATAGATGGATGTGTATGTGTGAAATTGTTGGAGGTTATTGGAACTTGCTTTATCCACCAAGTGTGTGTATGAGTGTGTGAATTTCCCCCTTTTTCATCCACTCCAGAGAATTAAGTTTTGTTCCTTAACAAGAAGTGTGTTGAGTGACCAATTGCCAATTCCACACTCAGCCCTTCTCAGTTTAACCTGTGGTGTCAAAGCTGGCCTTCGGCAATATTATTTAATAATGCTGAAAGATCTTTGGTCATTAATGAGTTTTGTCAGCATTAAGTAGCATTTCTGGAAAAATGGACATAAAGTAACCCAAAATAATATTCATATTTTTGCATATTATCTAAAAGTTT
>NC_045030.1:69175267-69185499 GCF_008632895.1 Mastomys coucha | reverse complement strand
CCACATACTAAGCTGACAATTTCTTGGAAGTGTATTTGCCCAGTCTTTTAAAAACTCTTCTTGTGGCCTTGTGCCTCCATGGGTAGTTTAGTATTTATTTTATCTACATTAATAGAAAATATATATATAGCATGTCATACTATATTCAAATCACTCTGATGTCACATAACAATGGTAATAATTGAAACTATACCTAACAATTATTGAACTATGTCCCTGTGAATTATTGTCTACATTGTCTTAAATCACATGTATAAACTCACTTAATCCCACAAACATGAGTGTACATGTCTGTGTGTGTGTGTGTGTGTGTGTATATGTGTGTGTGTGTGTGTGTGTGTGTGTATATGTGTGTGTGTGTGTGTGTGTGTGTGTGTGTGTATTTAACACATATATACCTTATATTCTTTTTTTCCCTCAGAAACCTTCAACAGATTTCTTTACAAACCTCAGTGGCCAGAACTATATCATTTTTCCATGTTTAATTAATTGTTTACAAGAGGAATGAAATCCACTTTTTTGGGGGAGGGAGCTTGGGTTAACCAGAATGAACCATATGTTAGCATAAGAACATTGCCTTCAGAGGATGTTGAACATTTTTCTGGCAAAGAAGATAGAGATATGATTGGTGGGCCAGAAGTAAACAATGTGCACCACAGTAAGCAGGTAATAATACTAATGATAATAAAAAGGCCAAAGTATAGCTAATTTGAGATACTTTAGAAACATCGGATATCAAAGTGAAGACAAAATTCACTATTTGCATCACCTAGTTTAAGAAATATTAACTTTAAAAACTTGCAAAATCTCTGTGCATCTCTAATTATTTTATTCTTAATGATTTGCTTTATAATTTCAGACATACTAACAAGCATTTGGCATTTCTTGTTTGAATATAATGAGACATTCTAATTCAAGCAAACAGAACAGTCATTCTGTGTTCTAGCTTAGGTCACCACAAATGTAAATAGTTTCATCTATTTATTCCTCCTATCACCTAAATCCAATAATGGATGAAGAAATATTTCAATGACCCTTCAGAATTGGGGAAGTCCTTCTACTACTCTCTGTGTCAGAAATACAAAGAGCTTGGTGCCTCCAGACATTATATGGATGGACATCAGTGGTTATAGAACTAGGATTTGGACACATTCATTTCCCTTCCCTTCTGTTGATATAACTTCTCAGTTAAGACTGCATGGATTTCATTCAATATTTTCATGTAACTGGGATTACCACAGGTTTGCACACCTGTGGGTGGCTCCAGTGAAATTTGGCAGTCTTAAAGACTTTCTCTCCTTAAATGGATGCATAAAATTTTCTTATGTGCGTGTATAACAAAACTATTTCCTTTATCTTTGTAATTGTTAATTTTTTCAGACTTCACTTCTTGTATGTTAGTGTCACTCTGTAGAGCCACCCCGCATTTTCATGCCATCTCCCTGGCCTGTCAGTTTTGCCAGATCCTCCTCTTCTATAGGTCCAATTTTGTACAATAATGTACTTCAGCTTTGGTGAATGACAGTTGAGAAGATACACTTGTGTAAAATACTGCAAAACCTTCTATTTTGTTCTGCTATTCTATTTTGTAATTTCCTTCCCAATTATTTCTCCAGGAAGAGATGAAACCAATTCATTATTTTCTAAACAGACTTGCTTTTTCCTCAAAGAATAATATATTGGTTGATCTTTTTATTTTTTTAATTAGACTTACTTCCTACTAGCACCTGACTTTTATAAAAATTTACTTTAAACATGAAAATAAGCCAATGGATATTGCGTACAGTTTTAAATAAAGAGGTGTCTTCAACTGACTTTTCTAGTAAGAGAGTGGTAGTGACTGAAATTTGCTCATTGTCAAAACATCACCTTGCAAAGCATTGCTTAATCATTGCTGGAAGTGATATTTCTCCCTTTAGGCCAGTGGATTACTCCTAAGGCACTTAATTTTTGTATGAAAAGATTAATGAAAAAATAGCCAGTCATTGCCAGGTGACCTAAACCTGCAGCTTGTGTACTATTCAACTTCCTGCTTGTATGGTAAGCTGTGGCTGCAGGGACAAAACTGACAGGAAATACACATACATGCACACACACACACACACACACACACACACACACACACACACACGCTGTAGCCACAGGGACAGAACTTACAGGAAACATACACATGTGTGCACACACCCACACATCCATGGAATCCAGAAGCTATTTTATACAAGTGGATTTTATAAATATAACCACAAGCTCTTGTTATATTTCTAATTTAACCCCCAGACTCTTCTGCAGTCTCTGGAGATGGAGAAAAATGCACTTCTTTGAGGAGTGTCAGGAGAGAGGAGAGAAGATGGTCAGGGTCACTGATTTGTCTTTAATCCTAAGCTGCCAATGTGTACAATTGATTACTGAATTTTATTGTTTTACACACACACACACACACACACACACACACACACACACACACACACACACGTAGGAATGGCATTTGAATGCTGTTTCCCCTACATTTTCAGCAATAACATGTTCTTCAGGGAGGAAACAAAAATGCTTACTGTAACATATTCTCATGTGCTACTCAAACTCAGTTTTGAGCAAGAATATTTTGTTTGATCTAATACTACATACTTAAAACCCACAAGACCTTTTGTTTGTGTGTTTGGGTAACAAAACTAGAAAGAAGGATGTTTCTAATCTTTAGATAATAAATAATTAGGTTTTATCCCTCTTGGGTTTGATTCATCCCTTGTATGTGTGTCTTAAGTTGCTTAGGTTCTACCTTTCCTCCAACTCACTGCATATAGCTCAAGATGACCTTGAACTTCTGATACTCCCACCTCTACCTCCTATGTCCTAGAACCACCACCTTGCCCTTTATGCAATGTTGGGGATCTAACACAGGGCTTCATGAGTGCTAAACAAGCACTCTGATGACTGAGGTACATCTCTAGCCATGTTCTATAAAATATTCATATTGTCTCTTACGTTTCATTAAATAATTAAGAGTTACCTCAAAATCTTGGGCTGATGAAATGGCTCAAAGGGTAGGAGGACTTGCACAAAGGCCTGATGACCTGAGTTCAATCTCCATATCCCACAAGGTGGCAGGAGAGAATCAAATTCTTAGAGTTATCCTTCACATGTGCATGTTGATACATGTGTGCCTGCATTTACATGTACAGGCATGCATGTGTGTACATGCTGACATACATACAAACAAATATTTATACATATATATGTAAATATATCTTTTTATTTATCTATTATTTTAAAAAAGATATAATTAAATATATCTTTTGCTCTCCTGGGCCCTACCATCTGCTCCCAGGACCCACCTCAAGGCACTTTGCCTGCCTTATGTAGAGTAGAGTTCTTGGGAATCTGAGATACTGAACCCTGGACACCAGCAATTTGGGAAGAATAATGGTACAAAATAACAGAGTATCTCAGCTAGTCAGAATGCATGCTGTATTATAACTACTATAATTATTGCTCCATAGTCTGGTTATTTCTATAGCTGAGTTATTTCCTTGGAGCATCTTTGTTGTAAGAATATTCTATTATCTATTGATATTCGAGATAGGGTTTTCAATCCTCATCTGTCTCATCTGATGTCTGTCATCTCAGTATCTTGGAGATCTCTGGTATGTTACTTGTTCCCTTTCTGATCTCTCTGGCAACAACCTCTCTCCTTCTGCTTCAAAACAAATTCAATAATTATGAGAGGACTCAGGGAAGAAAGACACATAGATTTGTGTGTACAATTCACCTTGTAAAACTGAGACTCTTTTTCCCTATTTATAGTCCACTCCATGATTTGCCTATTAGACAGTATGACACCAAGTTTGTTAGCTATATTAGTTTGAGGAGCTTCATAAGCACATTATGTCAATGATCAGCAGACCTATCTGACTGCATCATCAACTGAGCTCATGGCTTTTCAGTTAGCCTCTCTAGATCAGGTGTGTGTGACCTCTTTCTCAGCCTTATTGCGTAAAAGTACTTCATACATTTTCTCTCAACTTTATTAACAGATGGATGGATAAAGGCAATGTGGTATGTATACACTATAGAATTTAATTCAACCATAAATACTGGAATATTATTTTCAGGAAAATGGATGGATCTGATAATCATGCTAAGAAATGAGTCAGATTCAGAAAAACACATTTTATATCATATATGGAATCTAGACTATATAGTATCTTTAAAACATGCTTATATATAAATGCATATGTATATGCAGCATTTCATTGCTTTGGTTGAACCATTCCGCAGTTAGTGGATCCTTAAAATGTTTTTCTATTTCTGAGCTATTGTGATTAGTCCTTCAGTGAACATGGGACTACAGATATTTCTTTAGTATCCAGATTGTATATCTTACAGGTGCATACCCAGCACTGGTAATTCTTTGTAGTTTTTTTTTTTGAACAATCTCTATGTTACTTCTCATATTGATTGTATTAATTTACATTTCCATCTTTACTGTCTATTTCCTTTTCTCACATCAATTTCAACATTTATCATTAATCTTCTTGATAAAGCTATTATATCAACCATGAGATAATATATCATCGTCACTAAATGATCTAAATCATTTTTTCCTTCGAGATTGCTGTATTAGTTTTCTATCCTTATAATAAAATATCTGAGTTAATTAAGTATGAACAGAAGGATATTTTACATTTAGCCTGGTGGTGGTGGTGTATCCCTTTAATCCCAGCACTTTGAAGGCAGAGGCAGGCAAATCTCTATGACTTCAAGGCCAGCCTGGTCTACAGAGTGAGTTCTAGGGCAACTAAAGCTACAGAGAGAAACCCTGTCTCCAAATACCAACTTTTAAAAAAGTATTTAAAATTTATGGTGTGTATGTGAGCACACACACATGTGTTTGAACATTAATACCAGTATACATGTGTGTAAGTCAGAAGACAAAGTCAGGAGTCAGTTCACTTCTTCTACCATATGGGTCCTGGGGAACCAAGAAACCTGCAAAACCATCTTGCTTTTCCAAGGTTTTATTTTTATTTGAGACACAGTCTTATTTGCAGCCAAGGCTGTAATGAAATTCATTATGACTATGTACTCAAACTTGCACCAACCTCTGCATCACCTCCCATTCCCTGCACTGTCTGAGCCTGTGAAATATGAGGGTATTACAGGTATGTGCCACTACTTCAAGTTTAGAAATTCTATTGAGGAGTTATGTTTTGTTGTTTTTGTGTTTGTTTGTTTTCTTTTGTTGTTGTTGTTTATACTTGTCCAATCTTAATCTCTACCAGTCCATTTATATTTTTACCTATTTTAAAATATTTCTCTTAGGGTTTATCAATTGTACAAGATACTGAATTTTGTTATGACATATTTGTACAGGTATATAAGTATTTTGACCATATTTATTAATTAATACCCATTACAGTTTCTTATCTCCAATTCCCTTTTGCTTATGTCTTCCTTTTACCAGATAATCAGATTTCTATTTTATATTCCTTTACAGTCTTCTTATTTAACCTACATTATTCGTATAAAATGAAATGCGTACTATGCGTCCTGATTCGAACTAATTCAAACTAATTTTGCATAGGATTATGTTCCCTAATTCTATCCATTTTCTTCCAAATGCAACATTAGATTTCTTATTTGAAGATTTAGCAATTTTTTTCATTGAGCATTTATCTCTATAAATTTTCCTTTTCTAAATATTTTGTAGTTTCTGGGAAGTTTTTGCTTGGTTTCTGTTTTTGTTTCTCACAGTGTAATTTATTTCCCTTTTGATTTTTTCATTAACCTGTCAGTTTATCAGAAGTACATTGTTATATTTATATATACCTGTAAGTTTTGGTATTTTATTTCTGTTGATTGTTAGTTCTATACCATTGTGTTTCCAAAAAAATACGTGTATCTTTTTAGTCTTCTTAAATTTACCAAGATTTAAATTTGCCCTGAACATCATCTGCCCTATTTACGATTCCTTGTGCACCTAAAAAAAAATGTTTAATTTTTTTATGGGTACATTCATCTTTATGTTTCTGTTATGTTTACTTAGTCTACACCACTGCTCAAGTCAGTTGTCTCTTTATTGATTTAATATCTGACTAAGCTACCTAACATTGAAAGTCTCATATTAGTGTTTTCTTTTAGTATGTATCATTTTCAGTTAATACTGTTAATTTACTCAATACATTTAAGTGCTCAAATTTTCAATGAATATGTAATCATAATTGTTATATCCTGTCAATGGATTTATATATTTTTGATAGATTTTTGCCTGAAAAATATATCCTTCGATGTAAGTTGTCTTAGTTAGGGTTCTTATTGCTGTGATAAAACACCATGACCAAAAGGAGCTTGGGTTAAGTTCTAGTTTAGTTTACACTTATTTCTATGTCACAGTCCATCATCAAAGATGTCAGGGGAGGAATTCAAGGCAGAAACCTGGAGGCAGAAACTGAAGCATAGACTATGGAGGATTGCTGCTTACTGCATTGATCTTCATGGCTTGTTCAGTTGATTTTCTTCTACAAATCAGGATCACCTTCCCAGAGGTGACACTACCCACATTGATCTGGGCCCTCACACACCAATCATTAGTCAAGAAAATGTTCCATAGGATTGTGCACGGGCCAACCTAGTGGGGACATTTTCCAGCTTATATCAACTAGACAGAATAGCATATAGACAGAGCTGGCTTCCAAATCACAGAGATTTACCAAACTGTTTCCCAAGTTACCAAGTGCAGGTACTAAACGTATGCACCAAAAAACCAAATAATACTGGCTTATAAAATGAAAAAAAATATAGTGATAAAATGAATCCTAATGATATTCTGCTATTCATAGACCAGTGCCTTGTTCAGCCATTATCAGGTAAGCTTCCTTCTGTGGCAGATGGGAACAGGAGATGGGACCACAGCCAGAAATTACATAGAGAGTAAGAAACCTTAAACATCAGCCCTAAATAGGGTATCTCCATCAAAGTTATTTTGGGAGGTGGGATGGGGTAAGAGATTGTTTTGTTTGCTGGGTTTGGGATGTTTTATTATTTAATTGGATTTTTGTTTATAAAAGAGGACGAAATGGACAAAACTGGTTTGTCATTGAACCCTAAATAATTACCTAGAAAAAAATAGAAAAAGAAAGCTGCAAACCTTTTGTCTTAACATTATATTGTTCTCTTAATCAGTTATTTTTGAGATTATAATTACATCATTTCTCCCCTTTCTTCCTCAAAACCCCCTCATATATCACTCATCCTTGTTCTCTTTTAAATTCATAGCCACTTTCTTCATTTGTTTGCTATTGTTACATGCATATAAGTTATATGCATATATGTTACATGCACATATACATATATTCCTATATATAACCTGCTCAAGCTGTATAGTGTGACTTGTATATATTATCTCATGTCGGAGCATTTGGTACTTGATAACTGGTTGGTGATCTCTTCCCTGGGCGAGACTACTTTTCCTACTCTCAGCATTTCATTGTTTCCCACAATTCTTTCTGTAGGATTGAGGCAATTTGGTCATTGTATTCTTCTATTTGGGCATGTCTATTGTTGTTGTTCTTGCTTAACTATTGAAAACTGCAAGTCATATAAAGTGGTTTTAAAATAAGGTAAGATGCATATTGTTTTGTTCAATGGGTAAATGGTTCAAGTTATGAACAGTTAAGGTCTATAAATCTTCTGTACAGTATCTATATTTTATACTTAAAATCTTAAGAGGTTAAATCTCATGTAAAGTTCACTAGAAAGGTCAATAAAAATAAATAAATTTAAAAGGTTTAAAAATGCATTATGATAACATCATAGGGACTCCCTTCTGACAATTGCTTCCATTCCTCAAAGGCTGATCAGTGACATTTTCAGTAACTAGAAATGAATGGGCTTATGAGAAACCCAGCTTATCTCTGTAAAATGAGTTCAGAATTATAATTATGAGGCACAGACAAGAAAAGGGAAGTGAATGGAAAGAGAGCTTTCAGGGGACATATCAAATAAGATTTATGTAAGAGGATGGAAGGAGAAAAATTGTAGATTCCTAAGAAAACATATCCTCAGAAAGGAAGGGCAAATGAGATCACATTAAGAGATAAAAGCAAGGAAGTAAATAGGAAGAAGAGTTATAAAAGTCACCAGATGATTTATTTGTTGGCTCTTGATGGAGAGTTCCCTCCTGTAATCCTGGCATTTGGGAGGCTAAGGTCACATGCTCGAGTTCATCTTGTGTTACATATGACTGAATTCTTATGGCTCAGTACTACACAATAAGACTTTATCTCTAAGAACAAAGAGAAAAGCAATTAAAAATCAAAACAAAATTTATAGTGTCTTAAAAAATTTTGCTGCTCTAATATATAAGAAAAACCAATTAGTCTTTCTTCTATTTCTTTTAATTTGGGAATATTATAAATTCTGGAATCTGGAAGATAATGTAAATAAGTATTTGATTTTTCCATTTCCCATATAACAACCAGTGTATTACATCACATCACATTCTCAAGTAAAAATCAGTCTGTCTTTACATGGTAATATACTTGATAAATTGAGACAGGCCAAGTGTTATTAGTCATTGACTGAGATACATGTAAAATATTTCAAGATTATTTAGAATTTATCTAACATTCAAATTCCCTATTCATTGTTTTTTATGTTAACAAAATTATAGTGAATTATTTTTTTAAAGAAATTTGAGGAAGCTTAAGATGTTAAGGCTTGTGCTTCTGATTTATTTTTGCCCCAATTCAAAAACTTATCACATTGCCCTTGCTGTTCCTATAAAATAAAAGCTACTCAAAGATTAATAACATATTGAGTGATTGATTCATCAGTGAAGGAATAGCAAATAGAAATAATATCTCTCAAAATTGAATTACAAAATTAGAGAAACTTAAGAAGTTCTTTTTTAAAATTTTATTAGGTATTTTCTTTATTTACATTTCAAATGTTCTCCCATTTCTTGGTTTCCCCTCCAAAAAACTCCCTATCTCTTCCACCATCCCCTTGCTTACCACCCCACCCTCTCCTGCTTACTGGCCCTGGCATTCCCTTACACTGGGGCACAGAACCTTCACAGGACCAAGAGCCTCTCCTCCCATTGATGACCAACTAGGCCATCCTCTGCTATACATATGCTGTTGGAGCCATGAGTTCCACCATGTGTACTCCTTGGTTGGTGGTTGAGACCCTGGGAGCTCTGAGGGTACTACTTAGTTCCTATTGTTGTTCGTCCTAAGGGGCGGCAAACCCTTCAGTTCCTTGGGTCCTTTCTCTAACTCCTTCTTTGGGGACCCTGTGCTCAGTCCAATGGATGGCTGTGGGCCTCAGGAATAAAAATGAAAGCGATGGGGCTAGAGAGATGGCTCAGCTGTTTAGAGCATTGACTATTCTTCAGAGGTCCTGAGTTCAATTCTCAGCAACCACATGGTGGCTCACAACCATCTGTAATGGGATCAGATGCCTTCTTCTGGTGGGTCCGAAGACAGCAACAGTTTACTCATAATGTAAAATAAATAAATAAATCATTTTAAAAATGAAAGTGATGATAATGAATACAATCAGGAGTGATAATAGATATAGGCAACACGTAACAGGAGAACAAGTTAAGAAGAAGCAACAATGAAGAACTACAAGCAATAGAATGTTTCTTATCTCCAGAATGTAACTCGATCTTGAAAACAATAGCATTTGTTGGGTTCTATGAAAATAAGTAAAGCAGAATAATCATATCAGGCATAGCAATTAAATGATATACACCAAGAATACCATCATCATATAGCATCTATATCCTATCAAAATGAAAACAATCAGAACTAGTAATAGTTCAGATATATGATCAGATAGCATAATCTTTTGCAAAATACTAAATTAGAGAATAGAGAACAACTACAGAGCTTAGAGGGAGAAAATGCACACATTAATGAGAACATATTAGACTAATCTTTTTAAAACACTAAATTGTTTTGTCTGCTATACTCTTGAATCTCTGAGGAAATCTACCAGTTGGAAACAACCTCACCTGGATTTTATCAGTTGAAAAAAACCCAAAAAAAACAAAACTTCTGTAGATTATCCACAAAAGAAAGCTGTAAAGTTAACCACTCATAGCACTGTGTACATTAAATTATAGAGTTGTGCTTTTCTTTTATGCTTTGCTGTAAGTCCAATCTGTCTGCTAAGCTTTTACATTTGAAGCAGTGGATGATAGGTGGAATGTAGAAGATGCCTGTAAA
>NC_045030.1:69163357-69175250 GCF_008632895.1 Mastomys coucha | reverse complement strand
TTATAAAACTATCTGCCTATCTATCTATCTATCTATCTATCTATCTATCTATCTATATCTATCTATCTATCTACCTATCTATCATGCCAAGGACCAGTCTTGGCTTGGAGAGGGGTTCTAAGAGAAGTGTCTGGGAGCAGAGAAAAAAAAACTTAAAGTCAAATCTTGGATCCATGGTGATACAGCTTTTCCAGTCAGCTTTACTCTATATTCTGCTTTCTCTCTGGAAATTTCTCTGTCTACATTCTGCTTGCTTGCAATTCTAAGAGATCTCTGTGTCCATGTTCTGTTTGCTTGTGTGTGTTTGTGTGTGTGTGTGTTTGTGTGTGTGTGTCTGTCTGTCTGTCTCTGTGTTTATCTGTTCTCAAAGCAGTTCTCTCTTTTTATCCTAAAAATTTCTCTGGATAGCTATCTCCTGTAGAACACAGGCTCAGTCTTTTACTTTGTGTATCAATCCAGTCTTTTATTCCAGGTTTCATTTCTATTCTATGAAATCTATTTCTATTCCTAGAATCAGCATCCCCCACCAGCAACCTCCAGCCCTTTGGAGACAGCAAGTATAATCTGCCTTAGTTAAACACAATTGATAAAGTAGTTGGGTGGGACCCTGCCCTGAAATTACCATTTCTACAACCACAGGGGCTTAACCTTGCTCTGTCCTAGTCTAACCTTGAAATCTTCCTGCCTTTGTATCTTTCTGACAAGCTGGCTCATAGTATAGCTGCCTTTGTTCCTTTAGATTCAGGAAGCATCTCATAATTAATATTGTATCCTTATAGTTTGCATAGTTAAGAAATTATGCATATTTTGAACTCTTGAATTTAGAGCTTTTTTCCATAGCCTTAAGGGCTGAATGTCCCACTGTTTACTATTATGCTGAGAAATACCCACACCCTCTACTCCGGGACTCCTGCTCTTTCTAGTTCCTAAGAATGTGAAATATGTTCATTATTATACAAACAGCAGCCATTAACACTGCTGGAGGCTCACAGGGGTGGGGAAGTGGGGATGGGAGGGATATCCCAGGGTATAGAACCAGCTCTCTATGTCCCCCATCAGGGCCACACCTGGTTCTGCACTATTATCTATCTATTCATCCATCTGCATCTACCCTGAACTTGGTAGGTTCAAGGTTTGTGTATTACAAAGCTCTTCTAAGGATGTGAATCTTATTCAGTGGTAGAATGCTCCCCGAGCATCTACCATGCCTTGGGTTTGGGTGCTTCAGATAAATAAGCAAAGCAAGAAGCTTTTAGAATTTAGGACGTCTTTTGAAAGAAAAGGATAAAAAGAATACAGATTCAATTATAAATGCAAGCAAATGTTTATCTGAGTACAGGAACAATACAACACAATCTTGTTTTCTAATTACAGCTGTTGACAATTTATAATCATACAATACATTAATAGTACCTATAAAGGAAAATGATCATCACAATATCTCAGTCAGCAAAATACTTGCTTTTCAAGCATGAAGAACTGAGTTTGATATTTCAAAACTCATGTAAAAAATAAATTGGGCACGGTAGTTTGCTTTTGGACTCCCAACACTGAGAAGTCAGAGGGAGACACATTTCTGGGGCTTGCTAGGCATCCATCTTAGCTTAATTGGTGAGTTTGATATTTAAAAATTTACCTCAAAAATTGTAGAGGTAAATAAAGCACATGGTTCTGCTTCTAACATTGTGAGATCCAATGAACCACTTCACTGTAGGTTTCACTGAAACCCAATGGTCACTCAGTAGCATTTAATACAGCTCACTTCTCTTAACTTAAAACATTTACCAACCTTGGGTTGGGTCCCCCTGAAATTTTCCACTGTTATTGTTATGTTTTCTTGGTAACCCTCTCACCCCCCCCCTAGTTTGTGGTCTTTCCCTTTAAATACTGTTAGAGCTCTTTAAAAAATGGGGGTAAGGATCCCACACTCAAGGCTCAGGAACGGCGACCCCAAATACCACCAAGACACGTAGTTGATGTAATCAGCAAGAGGCTTTTTATTCCAGCTAGTTGGGGCGAGACTCATATCCCACGCAGGGGTAGAGGAGTCTGGCACCAAGCAAAAATTTAAACAGGTTTTTATACCCACACAGTTGCTAGGGGAAAAGGGGAAACTAAGGCAGGGGAAAGTACAGGGAGTCTCTGATTGGTGCTGGCTTGTGCTAGGGTTCAGAAGCAGGTTAGCCACCTGGCAATTGTTTGCTACCTCATTTTTCTTTTTTCCTGCCAGGCCGCTCCAGTCTCTAAGCTCTGGGGGCTGGTCTCCCATTCTTCTATGTCCTGGGAGCTGGTCTCCCATTCTTCTATGTCCTGGGAGCTGGTTTCTCATTGAGTTCAACTAGCTGCTAAGTTCCCACAGTACAGTTTGAAAATTTTAACCTCTCAATACCCCTCACTTCTTGTGTTCAGGGTCGAACTCCTCTGGCCTTCATGGTCATAAGATCAACCCCAGTACCGGCCTATCCCAAATAAACCTCATGTGAGTGCAGCAAGTTCGGTCTCTCGTGAGTTATTGGGTGGTCGCCTCATCCCGAGACTTGAGTGAGGATCTCCCCAATTCTGGGGGGTCTTTCAACTCTTTTTACTTTTTGGGAGGTTGTGTTGGTTTCTTTTGATTTCTGTTGGGCTGAGAAAAATTATGAATGCCTCAGGAACTTAACTCTAAGGCAGTTTCATTATGTTTTCTAAATTAACTTCCTAAGTGATAGCATGTCGGTACATGATTTTAAATAAAAACAAAAATAGTACAAGGACCTCATATTAGCAAGCACTATTGAGCTTCTGAAATTTGAGGATATAGATAGATAGATAGATAGATAGATAGATAGATAGATAGATAGATAGATAGATTTTTTTCCCATATGACATCTTTGCTTGGATGTCAGTCTGCTCTAATTTGAAATTACTGAAAAAACAGACCTTTGTCTCCTTTACCCTGTTTCTTCTCTTATTCTTTGGAAAATTCAGAAAAAAAAAATACAACCATTTATCTAAGTGCTTAAGCTAAAAATCCTTGGAACATCTCTTAATATCCCCTTTGTCCTGAACCATGTCTGTTAAATACATCAGTAGATCCTCTTAATTCTTCTATCATTCTTTTAGTTCCAGTTACCTCCTATTCCTACTAGTACCTTCCTTAGTTTTAGCTTTCTTCCGAGGCTGCTCTCTCAGTTTGCACTGACCATAGTCTAGTGGCCATAGAAATATCCTCAAAGTGTAATTCTTATCAAGTCATTCCTCAAAATCCTTCTGTACTTTTCTAATTGTTTTTTAGTGCTCTACTTAGCTCCTGCTCAGGTCATACTATGCTAAATTAATATGTAAAAATTATACATCAAAATGTATAAAAGCCTTCATATTATTGAATAAGAAAGAATTAAATTATGCTGTATTCTTAGGAGATTATTTTAATAATTATCATATTTATCACCCTGAAATACATTCCAATTATAGTTAAGAGCTAAATGCAATAACTCCTAAAATCTAACTTAGAAGTGTGGTATTATTACAGAAATACATAGAAATATCAAGTTGTCTGTGAATAGAGACTAAATATTTGAGTTTTACCATGAAACAAAGAACTGAGGTACATATTTTACATATCAAAGCAGACCTGGCCCCTCCATATCTTGCCCTAACCCTGAACTTTCCAGTTTAAGCTGCTATGCTGACCCACCTCCAGAGGCTCTTCCCTATATAATCTCTCTCTCTCTCTCTCTCTCTCTCTCTCTCTCTCTCTCTCTCTCTCTCTCTCTCTGCATGTATGCTCTTTTTCTGTTTTTCTTCCCTCTTCCCCTCTCTCTCCCCAGGGTGACTTCCATGGCCTCTGTCCTTGGGGCCAATGAACTCACTCAAAAGCGACTTCCCAAAAAACCTGCCTTTAATATAATCTAAGGTGCTTTGAATTGACTCATTTCCCCAGTGGAAAAGTAACCCATCACTAAATATACAAAAAAAAATGTGTCTGCCAAAATTTAAAGGCCATACTGTAACTAATAGTATATGTATAGTTTGATATAGTCTCTTTTTCAGTGGTTCTCATGACCCTTTGGAGGTCAAATGACCCTTTTAGAGGTCTCCTAAAGCCAGTGGAAAACACATTTTATATTACATTTCATAACAGTAGCAAAATTACAATTATGAAGTTGCTACAAATATAACTGTTTGGAGGTCACCACAACATTAAAAAGTATTAAAGGGTCATAGAGTTAGGAAGGTTGAGGACCACTGATCTACATAATGTATGGCTGTGGGATTCTGTATTTGCTCCATCTACTGCAGAAGGAAGGTTCTTAGATGATGGCTGAGCAAGAAAATTAGTATTTGGTTTTACCCTAGGTCCCTAATGCCATCTAGTCTCAGGTTCTTAGTCACACAGGTAGTGTTTTCTATGGGTTCCATCTTGCGCAGTGTGCTTTAAGACAAATCAGATGTTTGTTGGTTATTCCCACAATTTGTGCCACCATTGCACTAGCATATATTGAAGGAAGAGGACTATTGCAGATTAAAGGGTTTGTGTCTGTTAATATTTATATTTCTCTTTTGGTAACATGAAGAGTACCTCCCTATACCAAAGATGCTAGGTCTTAGAGGTGAATACTCTATGTAAGCACCATCTCAAATTCTTCATGTTCAATGAGTTTTGTATATGTTGTATTCAGTAATGGTACCTTGCAATCAGGTTGCAGAGAGCAAAGACCTTTGCACCAGCCTGAAGCTTTTGTTTGTTCATTTTTTGTTTATTGTTTGTTCCAATAAGACCTCTTTGGCCAACATATCAATTATATATAACCCAATCCCAGTACAGGAAGCTTCATTTGATGACAAGTGATGGCTAGTTGGGGCTTTATCTTCCACATTATTTGGTGATTTCAATTAGATTGCCTTCATATATGCATGTATTTTAGGAAGTTTCTGTTGAAATAGATTTCCATACTAAAGCCCCTCAAAGGACCTTCAATTTGAGCAGTTTCTCCCTGTATGACTGTACTCCCTTTTCCCCTTATTCCCCCCTCTCTCCATTTTATCTTCCTGTTCCTGCCCCTCATCCATCCATAACTATCCTATTTCCATTTCCTAGGAAGATTTATCTGTCAATTCCTAGTCCCTTACTTTATACCTAACCTCTGTGAGTCTAAGGATTATAGCTTTTTTATCATTGACAACAGCTAATATTCACATATAGGCAAAGGCATGGCATATTTGTCTTTTAGGGTCTGGGGTACCTCATTCACAATGATGTTTTTCTTGTCTTATCCAGTAACCTGTGAATTTTATGATTTTATTTTTTCATGGCTGAGTAACAGTTCATTCTTTATCCAATCATTTGCTGAGGGACAAAGATCTAGGCTTTTTCTATTTCTGGATATTGTGAATACAGCAGTAATGAACATGGTTGAACAAATGTCTGTGTGGTATGGTAAAGCGTCCATTGGGTATAATGCCTAAGAGTGGCATAGCTGAGTCTTGAGGTAGATTGAATCTCATCTTTCTGGGGGTACTGTCACACTGATTTTCCTAGTGGCTATACAAGATTGGACTCCCACCAGAGTACTTGGCATTGTGAGTTGTCATTTGGTTTTATTTACCTTAGACATCTGATGGGTATAAGATGAATTCCCAATGTAGTTTTGATTTGCATTTCCCTGATAACCGAGGATGTTAAACATCTCTTTAAATGTTTCTCAGCCATTCCAGTTTCCTTTTTGAGAATTTTCTGTTTAGATCTGTACCTCATTTTAAAATAAGGTTGTTTGTTTTATGCTATCTACGTTTTTTTTGAGTTCTTGACGTATTTTGAATATTAGCCCTCTGTTAGATGTGTAGTTTTAAAAATATTTTCCCATTATATAGTGTACCCCTCTGTCTGATTGATGGTTTCCTTTGCCAAACAGAAACATTTTAGTTTGGTAAGATCCCATTTATTAATTGTTGATCTTAATGCCTGTGTTACATTTTCTTTTCAAAAAGTCTTTTCCAATGCCAATAAATTAAAAGCCATTCCCCATTTTCTCTTCTAACAGGTTAAGTGTATTTGAGTTTATGTTAATGTTTTTGATCAATTAGGAGTTGAGTTTTCTGCAAGGTGATATGTATGGGTCTATTCACATCCTTCCAAATCATGCTGTCCAGGTTTAAGAACACCATTTGCTGTAGATGCTTTTATTCCAGTGTGTGTTTATGGCATCTTTATCAAAATTTAGATATCCATAGGTGTGTGTATTTATGTTTGGGTCTTATTTGATTCATGGATCAATGTGTCTATTTTTGTCCTACTGCCATGCTGTTTTTATTACTAAAGCTCAAATGCAACTTGAAATTAGGGATATTTATCCTTCTGTAGTCCTTTGATTATTCAGAGCTGTTTTAATTATTCTTGGTTATTTATATATGCATATAAAGATAAAAATTATCCTTTCATGATCTATAAAGGATTAGGTTGGGATTTTGATGGGGATTTCACTGAATCTGTAGATTGCTTTCATCAGGATGGCCATTTTTACTATGTTATTCCTACAAATCAGTGAGCATGGCAGATATTTTCAACTTCTGGTATCTTCTTCAATTTCTTTTTTCAGCAATTTGAAGTTTTTTTTTTTTTTTTTTCACAAAAGTCTTGCACTTCCTTGGTTAGCGTTACCTCAATATATTTTATATTATTTGAGACTATTTTTAAAGGTATTGATCCTAAAATTCTGGGTTTTTTTGTCCATGTATAATTTCTATATAGGAAGGATACAGAGTTTTGTGATTATGTTTGTATCCAGCTACTTTCCTGAATGTGTTTATCAGTTGTAGGAGTTCCCTGGTAGAATTTTTAGGGTACTTTATGTATACTATCATATCATCTGTAAATAATTATACTTTGACTTCTTCCTTTTCAAATTGTATTCCTTTGATCTCCTTCAGTTACCTTTCTGCGCTAGCTAAGATGTCAATTATTATATTGAATGGGTATGGAGAGAGTGGAAACCTTGTCTTTTTCCTTATTGTAGTGGAATTTCTTTGAGTTCCTCTCAATTTAGTTGATGTTGTCTCTGGGCTTGCTCTAAACTGCCTTTATTATACTGAGGTATAATCCTTGTGTTCCAAATCTCTCCAGGAATTTTATCATGAAGGTATATTACAATTTGTCACAGGTCTTTTCCGCATGTAATGAGATAATGTAGTTTTCTTTTTTCAGTTTGCTTATATAGTGGATTAATTTTTTTTTCCTTTATGTATGCTGAGCCATCTCTGCATCTCTGTGATAAAGTCTACATCATCATTATGAATGGTGCTTTCATTTTAAAAGAATTTTATTGAAATATTTGCATCTATGTTCTAGAAGTGAAACTGGTCTGTATCTCTGTCTGTCTGTCTAGATGGCTTTTTGAGTTGTTTAGGCATCAGGGTAACTATGGCATCATAAAACAATTTTGGCAAAGTTCATTCTCTTTCTGTTTTCTGGAATAAATTGAGAAGTATTAATATTAACTATTCTTTGAAAATCTGGTAAAATTCTGTGCTAAAATTATCTGTCTCTAGTTTTTCTTTTTAGGTGGGTAGTTGAGAGAGTACTGTTCTGTTTTACTACATTTATAGTTCTGTTTAGATTGCTTATCTGATGTTGGTTTAACTTGGGTAAGTGGTATGTATTGAGAAAATTGTTTATATCTTTTAGATTTTAAAATTTGGTAGAGTTCAGGTTTTTAAACTATGTTCTATGATTCTCTGGATTTCTTCGGTTTCTGTTGATATGACTCCTTTTTAATCTCTAATTTTCATTCATATATTCTCTGTTTTATAGTTCATTTGGGATTTGTACAAGGTTTGTCCATCTTATTGATTTTCTTAAAGAACCAACTCATTGTCTTGGTTTCATGGAGTCTTTGTATTTATTTTATTTTTTTTTTTAAGACTCTGTGGAGCATTAGCTTACCAGAGATCCCCTAAGTGAACCATGTCGAGCCTGGATTGATGCAAAAAGCAAGAGGAATTTATTGTTCCAGTGCACTGAGGTCATCACAGTCCTGAAGGAGAGTCAGCGACCCTGCACAACTTGTTCAGTGAGCTTTTATACAGTTTTCAGGGCAGCAGTCATTAGGCACAATGTGATTGGCAGAAAAGTGTGACTTTTTAAATTGATTGGTCTTCAGGGAATGAGGTGGCAAGAAATTCCCTTGTCTGAAAGGTGGGCAAAGGGGCGTCCTGTGGAATGTGACCCCACCTGCAGGTCAGTTCCCACCCTGTGGTCTGAGGAATGTTAATTAGCCTCTCCCTTCTGGAGGGGCAAGTGTTCCAGGACCTTCCCAAAGTTCCTGAGCTGACCTTTTCAATATCGTCTGAGAGGTTTTTTTATTTACTTATTTTTAGTTTTTATTTATTTGTTTGTTTTCCTAGATGTCTACTCCTTTTGGATGCTATTTCTTCTTTTGGTTCTAGAGCTTTTAGGTGTGCCGGTAAATTACTAGTATGATAACTCTTCAGTTTTTGTTGCTGTTTGTGTGTGTGTGTGTGTGTGTGTGTGTGTGTGTTTGTGTGCGCGCGTGTGTGTACGCACTTGCAAGTTTGCATGTGTATGTGTTTTAATTGTAGGCACTTTGTGCTATTAACTTGCCTTTTAGGACTGTAGAGGGCACAAAATTATAAGTAAGCAGTAGAGAAACCAGAATTGTTAAACATGTAGGGTTTTTATCTTCGATGGAAGAAATTCACACTGGTTTTCAATTCAGAAGGCTGGAAATGATGTGTTAATACCTTGTAATCTGCTATTCTGTAAAGCTTAGTCCTCAATGAGTTCTCTAGAATTATGAGCATTGTTTCTCAATCAATAGAACCCATCCTCATGAAAGTGGTCCCATGTACTTTGGGAAAGAGTCTATTATTATGCTTACTAAAATCCTTACGCCTTAGACTCATAATCCTGAGTATTGTTACTCTTCAATAGAACCAATCTTTATGCTTATTACAAACCCTTCCTCTCTAGGCTCTTGTCCTGAGCATAGTTTCTCTGTCACTAGAACCCATTGTTGTGGAATAGCTCAAGGGTGCTTTGCAAAAGAGATATATTTTACAAATGTAACATGCCTAAAACTTTATGATGATTGTTGTGAGAAAACTTTTTCTGAAGTTTTTTTTTTTTACTTTAAATATGTAAAAATAAAACATCTTGTCACCACAGTCCAGAAGTTGAACCCAGAACTGGTTAAGTTGAGCTGAACTAAAGTTTCATTCTCATCTCACCATCTGATAAGTTACTCTCTGCTTGTAGAATGAGCCAGTGTAAACTGGATTAGAGTTTATTAAATGTAGGTTTATTGGGAAGCTGGCTCTTGGGTTGAATTCACTGGCCCCAAGGAAGAAGACCAGAGGAGTAACTATGGGAAGGGAGAAGAGGGAGAAGAGAGAGAAAGAAACAGAGTTCATGTAGAGACAGAGAGAGAAGAGAAAGAAAGGAAGTGAGAAAGGACTGGATTATATAGTGAAGAGCCATCTAAACAGATGAGCAGAGATTACACCACACAACAGATGTCATACAAGAGATTTATTGGGGGATCATGAATACTTTTGAGTAAGAGAGAGGGAGAAGGAAGAGGGGGAGGGAGAGAGCCCAAGAGGGAGGGGGAGAACTGTGATGTGTGATGGCAGAGACTTTTAAATGGTACCCATGTCACATAGGGAGGATATGTGACTCTTGGTGAGGGTGGAAATGCATTGCATCTAGCAGCAGCAAGTGCTGGCATAGCTGCTGGTGCTGAGTTGCTGAAGGCATGTTGGGAGAACACCAGATTTCTAATGCGTGGTAGTTTTCAGTACCCCACTCTCACCAATAGATGGGTCACCCAGACAGAAAGTAAACAGAGAAATACTGGAGGTAACTGATATTATAAACCAAGTGGACCTAACATATTTCACTAATGTTTCATAAAAGATTATACCTTCTTCTCAGTACCTACCACTTTCTAATGTTTGCATAAGTTGGTGATTAAACTTTTAACATATAGCCTTTGAGGGTCATTGAAGATCCAAAGTATAATATCATACTCAAAAGAGATCTTTAATAGTCTCTGGAATAACTATTTTTGTTCAGTTCATATTGTTAAGTTTTAATAGGAACCTGTAACAGAGAGGATAATGGAAGAGTATAAACTTTGGGATTTGATACCAAAGAGTATACATGGATGGGTCCATGGCTCCAGCTGCATATGTAGCAGAGGATGGGTTTATCTTACATCAATGGAAGGGGGAGCCCTTGGTCCTGTGATGCATAGGGGGATACTAGAGTGGTTGGGTAGGTGGGTGGAGCAAACTCTCAGAAGTAAAGGGGATGGATGGGATAGGAGGGTTGAGGAGGGGAGACCGGGAAGGCAGACAACATTTGATATGTAAATAAATAAAATAGCAATAAAAATGTAAAAAAGAAATCCTTTGGGGCTTAATCTGGTCTAGGTTGTTTAGAGCTCTATTATTCCTGTCTTTAATTGTAACTAGTTTCTCTACTCTTTCTGTAATGTATTTGTAAAATAGGAACAAGACAGAGATTGTCATGAAGATTAAATGAAGGGGAATGTTGGAAGTATCTAACACATAAAAGATGCTCATTGTGGATGCATCTTTTACCTACTCACCTAGCATTGTAACTATTTAAATACTATTTCCATATTCATCAGGTTCTAGTTGTTCAAATCACTTCCTTTTATAAATGGAGAGAATCATCCATATACCTTTGAATTATAGATTTAAGATGGAAGCTGTGTTTTCCATGGAACATGCTATTAGAAAATAAGCGCAAGTAAGTAAATTCACAAAATCTAGGCAGATTTCTTTTCTAGTATGTTTTATGAACACACCAGCTTTTACTAAACTATGCAATATATAACATCACCCTATGTCTCAGTAACTTCTAGTACTGCAATTTTATTTCTGAATCATCTTTCTTATGTTGATTGGCAAACTTCAAGGCTACTCTATATCTTCTTTCTGAGAACAAAACTGAAAAAAACAGTCTGAGATCAGATGGAGAATGAAAAGAGCCATAAGGAACATGATGTTCTCTGACAGTTTCTGTTCAGTGGTAACACATGGGAGTTTCAGACAATGGCCAGAAAATATATATACTATATTTCTTTCTGCAAGTTTATTATAATAAATCTTTGTGTCCAGTTCACTGCAAACTATAATCATTGTCTTGTATCTGATGCCCTGGTATAATTTTCTCTTTTTTTGTGCTTTGAATGTTTTTTGTTCTATTCTGTGATTGTCCAGGTTTTCATTTTTAAGAACTTCAATATCATATGTTTTAGTAAATACTCCAGATAATGAACTCAAACTGAATCTATGAGTCATAATTACAATCTGAGAAAAAATATTCTAGTCAATGTTACTGTATTTATCAAGTGATAGAGCACTTTGAACCTGAACTTTGGTGTACTGTGAATACCAATCTCTTTAGAACTAAATTATAAAAAGTACATTAATTTGTACTTGTGTCAGAGTGAATGTGCAAATAGTTTAATTTATTGAACTTACTAGCCAGAATTCAAATTTGATGAAAGGACATCCCAGTTTTGACAATTCCTTGTTACTTAAAACCTCTGGATTTCCACTCCCTGTAAAGCAGATTTGTGTAAAGGCAATATTCTTTGCCTTTTTGGTGTCCATATAAAATGTGGAATGGGAGGGCAGTTAATGCTCTTAACCACTGAGCTATTTGGATACAGAAAATATGGTACATTTACACAATGTAATACTACTCAACTATTAAAAACAACGAATTTATGAAAATTTTCAGAAAAGGATAGATCTGGAGAATATCATCCTGAGTGAGGTAACCTAATCACAAAAACACACATGGTATGCACTCTCTGATAAGTGGATATTAGCCCAGAAGATCAGAATACACAAAGTACAA
>NC_045030.1:69154307-69162766 GCF_008632895.1 Mastomys coucha | reverse complement strand
ATCATTTAAAATGTAAATAAAGAAAATATCTAATTTAAAAAAAAACTATGTTCTGAGAATCTATAAACCAAAGAAGAGCCTTCTTCTGTATTCACAACTAAAAGCTATTTGTGTGTCAAAATTCTCAGTGCTTAGGTTTTTGTTCTTCAACATCTTTGTAGACATTACATATCATTACATTTTTTTAAATATATTGATATCTAGAACCAGGGGCAAGACTATTTTTCTAATTATTTTGTCATTAATCTATACAGTCTATTTAAATATTTGATTGATTATCTTATAATTAAAAATTTTTAAAAACTTGTAAGAGTAAAAAAATTAAAAAGTGTGGAATGATTAAGCTAATTAACATACTTGTAACCTTGCTTACTTATTCTTGTGATAAGACACTTGATTTACTCTTTAGTCTATTCGATACATATGTTATTTTTGACTATCATCACTTGCTGTTTAATAGGTCTCAAAATCCTTTCGTCATGTATTGTGGGGCAGTGGTCTGTTCAGGCAGCCTGGGCCCAGTCGAATGTAAGTCCAGAACTTCTGAGCCCCAGTGGGCAATATTCCTGCCTGCTAGGGATGGAAGGATTCCAGCTATAACTTCTGGGACTTTGGCTCCTGTTTCAGTTACAACCGCTCACAGCTGTCCCAGCAGATGTGTGCTCTGTCAGGTAGACAATGCCCCAAGCTCCAAGCATTCTGGCTGGACCCTACCCCCAGTCATCTGACCAAGGCCTCATACATTATAAGGGGCCATTCACCCCCTCCCCTCCTCTCTTGCCATCTTCCTCTCTCTTGCTCTTTGTCCTCTCTTGCTTCCTTTCTTCCTCTATTGCTTTGTTCTTCCTCTCCTTTCTCTCCCTCTCTCTCCTTCCTCTTCTTTCTTTCTTTCTTTCTTTCTTTCTTTCTTTCTTTCTTTCTTTCTTTCTTTCTTTCTTTCTTTCTTTCTTTCTTTCTTTCTTCCTATATGGCCAGCCTATTTTCTCTTTCCTATAATAAAATATCTCACGATTATGCATTGCCTCCTTTAAACTAACTAAGGCATCTTGCAGCACCAGGCAGCAGCAGCAGCAGCAGCAGAGAGACCCAGGTATCAGCAGCATCAGGACACAGGCCCACAGTGTATCATTCAAAACTTTGTGGCTTTCCAACCGTGATTTCCAAACCTTTCACTGGTCCTCTTTTACAGTGTCAAGTATCATTAATCTCTGTTATAATTTAGACATGTTTAGACTCCATATATAAATGAATTTGCATTGTAGTTTCTTTCTGTGCCATACTTACATTCTTAAGCCTGTTTTCCATGCTTCTCCATGCTGTGGCAAATGTCTTCACTGCCTTTGTCTTTGTAGGAGTGGGTAGTAATTCCATTTTCTCTATAAATGACACATTGTCCTCATCAATTGGTCCAATAATATAACACAAAAGTGATGATATCCTTACAATATACTGATTTCAATTCTTTGGATATATAGACCCCAGAGAAGGATCGGTGGATCATGTGTAACTTTAGTTTTAGGCTTTTGAAAAACTTCTATGCTATTTTTATAATGGCTATCCAAATATACTTTCCCTTCAAAAACCATCCAAGTGTTTCCTTTTTTCCCATATCCTTACCAGTTACTGTGCATATTAATAAAATCCACTCACTGAAATGAAGTGAGACTTTATTGTGACTTTGATTGGTACTTGCATTATGAATAGTAGTTCTGAATATCTTTTCAAATAACACTGGCTATTTGTCTTCTTTTGATAGAAGAGTCTTTTGTCATTTGTTCATGTTTAACCTTGGCTTTCTTGATATTGAGTTTGATTTCTTAATTTTTAAATATTAACTACTTATCTAGTATATGGTTGGCAAATATTTTCTCATTCTCTTTTTTCACAATGTAATTTGTTTCTTTTGCTATAGAGAAACTTTTTGATTATATGAGATTACTGGGTTTGCTTTAAGTGTCATAAAAATTGTGCAGTTTTGTAGAGATTTTCATCAGTGCTTTACTCTTCTAATCTATTTCCAATTAGGTTTGTAGATGATCAGACATGGAGATAACTAGGTTTCCTATCTTCACTTATTGAACTCTCAGTTCTTTCCCACAGTTTGTCCTTGATGCCTTTATCAAAAATCAATTGTTCCTAAATATTTGGATTTATTTCTAAACTCTATATCTTGTTTCATTGGACAATTCTCCTCTTTTATATATGTATCATATTGGTTTGATTATGGTAACTTTATAATATAGTTTGAAATTTGTAAATTTGAGGCTTTTGATTTTTCTCTTTTCTGCTTACCATTGTTTTAGATATCTGAAGTAATTTGTGCTTCCATAAGCATTATTATTTGAAATATGTCATTTGTATTTTATAGGAACTATACTATTAGTGTTTTCAGTTCATGACAGTGCTAGAAATTGGAAGTATTTCATATAAGGTTTAGAACAAAGCAAGGTTATCTATCCACTTTTATTATTCCCTTTTAACACATTGCTGGACTACTTTTCTTCAGAGCAGTTAGATAAGAAAGAGAAATGTATCATATTTTGATAGGACTGGAAGACACATATCTACATTTTTTTCACTGATGACATAATATTGTGTTCTTGAAAATGTCAAAATTTTCTCCTCAAAAACTACTAAAACTCAGAAAGTTGTAGGATCAGGATACATGTAAAAACAATAATTATCTTTTCATATTCTAACAATTAACTGTTGGAAATGAAGAAATAGTTCCACATATAAGGACATCAAGTAAAAGTATTTAGGTGTAAATTTAACCAGGATGATGAAAGGTCTGCATGATTTAAATCACTGGTGAAAGAAATTGATGAACATGTGAAAGAATGAGCATCTTAGGATCATGAACTGAAAGAACCTTTTAATTTTTGAGAATTATACTCATTTATGTGTTATAAAATTTAAGTACAACTATTCCAATTTCCTGAATATTATGGTTTAAAAGGAGCTAACATTTATTTAAACAGAAAATATAGGGTAATTTGGCAATAATATTGGGTAAGTAGTAGTGCATATGAAGAATGTGGCAAACAATCTATAAGTCATCTAGTAATAGACATCTGGGAAGCATGAGTTATGCTCATTTAGCCTTAATTGTGAAATGGCTAAATAGAATGATATTTTAGAATTTATGTAGTCTTGTAAATATTAGGAAAGTACTCTACCACAAACCTGAATCCCAACCTCAGAAATATACTTTATACTCTTATTTATTTCAAAGACTCATTTATCATATAATGTGTAACCAGATATTCCACATTTTGAAGTCTGTTGAGCCTCCTCTATAAAGTAGGAATTTAATGAGCAACTACAGGTACAAAGATCAATACACATATTGTCCTCCCAAGTTAAGCTTTTGTCATAGACTTCAAAGCCTGTGCAATTGGCTATGTGTATTAAAGGAATTAAAGTAGAATGTGTAGCCCACCAATTTAACTACATATTTTAAAATTCCAGTATAAATTTGATTTTCTATCTATTGTCTTCCAATTTCACTTTCACTTTAAAGTAGCAATTTTGATCTAAATAAATTCAGCTATACTTTTTATTTAATCAAAGGTCAATTATATGCTCTGATTAGACAGGATATTGTCACTGTGCTTGTGATATTGGCTTTGAAAACACGGATGCCAGAGACCCAGATATCAGGTGAATCTGTACCCTATAAATAGCAAAGATAATAAGGCACTTCAGCTTTCTGCTAGTAAAATATTACACAGGGTCTCAGTGACTAAAATTATAGGCATTTAGAATGTCAGGAAGGGTAAAAATCTTATTATAGTAAGTTTTGCCTCTCTGTAATAGTTATGAGTTTTTACTTGCCTAAAATAACATAATTTTATGAACTTATAATAGCTGCTAGAAATTAAGAGAAGTACTGCATATTGCAGCTCATTAAATGTTGATTATGTAAGTATTGCTGGGTGAAGCATCATTTGAATTTTCCTCCAAAATCAGAACTGATATTTTTTCTACTGGATTTGTTATTGTTTTCTCCACTATATGTTTGTAAAATATATAATTCCTCTTTGTTATTAACATGAGTATTCATTCTTATATCTATTAGCAATCTTAAGTCTAAAAAAATAGCAAAAGAAACAATAGAGAAATTGATGTAGTATTAGCTAGAATTAACATTTATGAATATTTTAGTTGATTATTATGTAACTACTTATTGTTATCATCACATTATTTTTGTTATATCTTAATCTAAATGTGTGTTAGCATGAATAAATTTAGTTTTCAGTAGCAACTACTTTAAGCAATGTTTATAGCTCTGATTATTTTTCTTCAGATTGAAAGTGATTAAATAATGCTGGAAACCTTGATGGCTCCTTAAACTAAACAATCATCACCATTTACTCCATTTATTCCACAGGGCACAAAATACTTAGGGCTTGAGGTGGTAGGAAGTTAAGCAAACATTTCATCAATAAGTGTCAGTAGATTATCAGAGGTTTATCACTGTATGTTTAATCATGAGACAGATAGCCAGCCAAGTGACTTCCTTGTCCTAGACTCAAGTATCTTGATGTCTTAACCTCCTATGTTAAGTAACTTCTTATGTTAAGAGTCAAGTGAGTACTAAAAAGAAAAATTAAAAGAAAACAAAAAGAAAAATGAGGAGGAAAATGTAAAAAGCAAGAGCAGATATTGTAAAGAGGACCTGCTAGCAAGAGTTTACCAACAATATGGTTATTCCATATTGTAAAGTACAGAGCTTGACAGAGGGATTTACATAATTTCTGGCATTATCAACATTTCCTTTAAGTGTAGGCAAACATATAATGTCCCCATCAGAACCTTTTCCTTTTCCACTCTATTTTGTTTTTTGCAGAATGTCCAGTTTGCTTAAAAATATTCCAGCTGTTGTCAGGAGCCATCTAAGATAGACTAAGGCTAGCCTGTCCTTTCTGGAGGTGACACATCGTTTTTGCATAGTTTGTGCTGGGTGAGCTCTATGAGGCAAGGTCTCAAAGAGACTTCATCTCAGAATTGCTTCTTGTAGATGATAGACATTTCCTGTTATTAAATTAATATAATAATCCCTGGGCATTAGCCCACTTTATTGATCAGATTTCCTGCAGATCAACATAAGATGAAATTCACAAATTAATGCTGTTGAGATGAATTAAACATTTTATAGAATTCCTTATTTGATTCAATTAATCTTAGGGAGAAAGTTTTAAGAGATTGTTTTAGTTGATCTTCTAGAAATCTATAATAAAGTCAGAGTCAAGAATAGAATATGCCCACTCCCCATAATAATATTAAGGCTGCATAATAAGAACTATATGTATTGTCATCATAAAAAGAGGAAGAGCTATAAGAATATGTTCTAGCAAGGTGTGGGGGAAGGAGGTGCCTCGATAGGCCCATGCGGAGGCATCCCTTCCCCCTGAGGGACCAGACACACACTGGCATAGTATAGAATAGAGTTTATTTAGGTCATGGGGAGGGGAGTTATGAGGGTAGCAGAGGCAGAGAAAGGCAGAGAAAAGGAGAGAGTAGAGAAGTAGGGGCTGGCCATGAACACATAGAGAGAGGGAGGAAGGGAATGGGGAGAGACGGGGAAGAAAGGGGTAAGAGGCAAGGGAGAGAAGCAGGAGTAAGAGAGAGAGGAGGGGGCAAGCAGCCCCTTTTATAGGGCCAGATCTACCTGGCCATTGCCAGGTAACCATGGGGAGGAGCATACCTGGCTGCTGCCTGGTATCTGTGCAGGTGGAATTTATGCAGAATGCATACACAATGAGCTTTCACAATTACACTAAAAAGAGAAGTAGACTTGGGACAAATTTGTGTTCAGGAAAGGCATTCAGGTTCAAAGATGAAGCCACAGGTGTGTACTATGGTAAGACAAAGCCTTGTAAAAACTGCCTTGAACTTATAATGAGCATATAGAATGAAATACTTCTTTGAAGTTAATATCAACATCCTTTTGTAACTTCCATTTTGTGTAATATTTTATATATGAGGTAATTTTCTAAAGAACCCTTGTCTATAAAAAGGCCAAAGAAAAGAAATAAAGGTAGTGTGGTGTGGCTTAGGGGGATCTGCCCCATCCATCCATCCATCCATCCATCCATCCATCCATCCATCCACCCATCCATCCATATGTATACATGTATATATCTGTTTATATGTATATTTTAAAAAAGATTTATTTATGTATTTTATGTACATGAGTACATTGAAGCTGTACTGATGGTTGTGAGCCATCATGTGGTTGCTGGGAATTTTTGATCTCAGGACCTCTGCTCTCTCTGGTAAGCCCTACTCACTCAGTCCTTGTTTGCTTCAGCAAAGATATATTTATTATTATAAATAGGTACACTGTAGCTATCTTTTGACACACCAGAAAAGGGCATCAGATCTCATTACAGATGGTTGTGAGCCACCATGTAGTTACTGGAATTTGAATTCATGACCTTTCGAAGAGCAGTCAGTGCTCTTAACCGCTGAACCATCTCTTCAGCCATTATATGTACATTTGTGGGTGGGTATATATACCTGTGAAGTTGATTGAGACAGACAGTCAGGCTTGGCCAGAGTGTGGGTGTATGAATATATATGTGTCTGTGCATATTTACTTGTATAAAGGAACCTTTTTTCATATTTAGCTGGAATTATTTTTTCTTGCTTATTTTCTTTATTTACATTTCAAATGTTTTCACCTTTCCAGGTCTCCCCTTCAGAAACCTCCTATCCCATCCCCTCTCCCCTGCCTATGAGGGTGCTCCCCTACCCACTCACTCCCATCCTCCCACCTTGGCATTCCCCTACACTGGGGTATTGAACACCCTCAGGCCAGAGGGCCTCTCCCCCACTGACATCCAACAAGGCCACCTTCTGCCACATATGTGGCTAGTGCCATGGGTTGATCCATTTGTATTTAGTTGGTGGTCCAGTCCTGTGAGCTCTGGAGGGGGGGAGTCTGGCCTGTTGACACTGTTGCTCTCCCCATGGGACTGCAAACCCCCTCAGCTCCTTCAGTCCCTTCTCTATCTCCTCCATCCAGAACCTCTGACTCAGTCCAATGATTGGCTGTAAGTATCCCCATCTGTATTTGTCAGGCTCTATCAGAGCCTCTCAGGAGACAGCCTATAGCAGGCTCCTGTCAGCAAGTACTTCCCAGCAACCACAATAACATCTGGGTTTGCATGGCTATATATGGGATGGATCCCCAGGTGGGGCAGTCTCTGGATGGCCTTTCTTTCAGTCTCTGCTCCACATTTTGTCTCTGTATTTTCTCCTGTGAATATTTTGTTCACACTTCGACAAAGCACTGAAGCATCCATATTTTGGTTTTCCTTCTTCTTAGGCTTCATATGGTCTGTGAATTGAATCCTGAGTATTCTGAACTTTTGGGCTAATATCCGATTATCAGTGAGTACATACCATGTTTCTTCCTTTATGACTGAGTTACCTCACTCAGGATGATATTCTCAATTCCCATCCATTTGCCTGTGAATTTCATGAAGTCATTGTTTTAATAGCTGAGTAGTACTCCATTGTGTAAATGTGCCACATTTTCTGTATCTATTCCTCTGTTGAGGGACATCTGGGTTGCTTCCAGCTTCTGGCTACTATAAATATGGCTTCTATGAACATAGTGGAGCATGTGTCCTTGTTATATGTTGGAGCATTTTGGGGGTATATGACCAGAAGTGGTATGTCTGGATCCCAATTTTCAGAGGATCCACTAGACTGATTTCCAGAGTGGTTGTTCCAGCTTGCAATACCACCACCAATGGAGGAGTATTCCTCTTTCTCCACATCCTTGTCAACATATACTGTCACCTGAGGTTTTGATCTTAGCCATTCTGATTGGTGTGAAGTGGAATCTCAGGATCGTGATTTCTATTTCCCTGATGACTAAGGATGTTGAACATTTCTTTAGGTGCTTCTCAGCCATTTGTTATTCCTCAGTTGAGAATTCTATTTTTTTCTTAGATATTTTCTTTATTTACATGTCATATGATATCTCCTTTCCCAGTTTCCCTTCTGAAAAAAAAATAAAATAAAACCAAAACCAAACCAAAATAAAATAAAAAACAAACAAACAAAAAAACAAATCCTGTTCCCTCCCCTTTCCCCTGCTCACCTACCCACCCTCTCCCACTTCCTGGCCCTGGCATTCCCCTACACTGAGACATAGAACCTTCACAGGGCTAAGGGCCTCTACTCCCATTGATGACCTACTTGGTCATCCTCTGCTACCTATGGTGCTAGAGCAATTAGTCTCACCATGTGTACTCTTTGGTTGGTAGTTTAGTCCCTGGGAACTCTAAGGTTACTGGTTACTTCATACTGTTGTTCATCCTAAGGGGATGCAAACCCTTCAGCTCCTTGGGTCCTTTCTCTAGCTCCTTCATCGGGACCCTGTACTCAGTCCAATGGATGGCTGTGAGCCTCTATATCTGTATTAGTCAGGTACTGTCAGA
>NC_045030.1:69145493-69154193 GCF_008632895.1 Mastomys coucha | reverse complement strand
TCAGGATGATATTCTCCAGGTCCCCCCTTTCCCCAAGAGTATTAGAATTTCTTATGTCCTTTCTTTTAGGAAATTGAGAGCACTGTGTTTGTGGGAAGTTAAGAAACAAAAGAATGAATAAAGCAGTTACAAGTTGTACTTAGAGATTTTGTAGGTGCTAATACTGGATTTAATCTTTCAGATTTAATTTGTTTTCTGGGCCTTGTAGTTAATTCAGTAAACCTCTTATATCTGTGTAATAATTTAATTGTATAACCCTCATTTGTGTTCTTTTGTGATTGGGTTACCTCACTCAGGACAATATTCTCCAGATCCATCTGTTTCCCTAAGAATTTCATTGTTTATAATAGCTGAGTAGTATTCCATTATGTAGATGTACCACATTTTCTGTATCCATTCCTCTGTTGAAGGACATCTGGGTTATTTCCAGTGTATGGCTACTATAAATAAGACTGAGAATTCTTTGTTTAGCTCTGTACCCAATTTTTAATCGGGTTATTTGAGTCTCTGGAGTCTAACTTCTTGAGTTCTTTGTATAAATTGGATATTAGCCCTCTATTGGATACAGGATTGGTAAAGATCTTTTCCCAATCTGTTGGTTGCTGTTTTGTCCTATTGACAGTGGGGCCATGTAAAAGATCCTAATTCTTGTCCTTTCCTTCCTCTATTTCAGGAAGAGTTAACCAGTCTAGCAAGTGAGAGGCTTCTGGCTGCCTAGCCAGAGAAGGGAGCCCTACCAATAAATCCTTTACCTAACACTCCCCTCCCACCTTGCTGTTAAGCAAAAGGTAATAATTCATCTGAAGCTATCAGCTTCTGGTCCCAGTATAACTAAGAATCAAAGACAGTAAATATTATTAATACTAAACATACTTAACACTTACAAAAACAAATTTTGCACTCCCTCCCTGCCTCTCCATGCTCTGCTCTATCAACTGCCTTCCAGAGAGAATCACCAGTGCACAAGCATGGGGCTGGCCCCCAGCAAGCTGTTTTTAATACTTTCGTCCTTCCTGTGCTTCTCTGCCTGTCCATTTCCAAGACTAAGGCACTTTTCTATGCTAACTCCTTTTCATGCCTCCCTTCCCTGTTCCAGTTCATACCTAAGCATTTCTTAGTTGTATTCTAATGACTATAATAGAATGACTCCAACCTTTGTCTCAGTTCCTTCCAATTTACTCACTTTGTGAACAAATGAGCTGGGTATAGATATACAACCAGGGTAGTCACATCATAGTAAAGGTAAATATTAAAATGCATACTTATTCCTATGTGCTATTAAAAATAATCTGATTTAGAATTTTAATAATATCCCATTCCAAAGATTAATTTCAATAACAACAGAAGATTTGATGCTTTTCAAGAATAGTACAATGAAAAAATTCTTCAGAGTGAAAAACATTATGGAGGGTGACTTATAAAATTATCAACATACTGCCTAGATCTCTATTTAATGGGACTAACATATAGAATACCAGCATGCATAAAGCACTCAATAATTAATGTGTTTTCCTTATTTGATTTTAAAAATCTTGTCTGAGATTTTACGAGCCAGGTGACTTCTTATTTTTCACAAACATGACATTTTTATGAATATTATAACACTAAATAAAGTATGTATCAGTGGCAACATATCTAAAAAGTTTTGTATTGAGCTATGACCTTTTCTATTTGTGATAATATCGGGATCATTTTTCTTTTATTCATTAAAACACACAGAAAAAGTCAAATGTGAAAAATCTGAAATGAAAAATTATGCTTGGTAATGTTGTTCAAGCTTGACTAATCAGGAATTCATCAGTTAGATAGAACTAGCTGCTTATTGAAAAAGAAGCAGCTGCAAGCTCCTGAAATAGTTTGCTTAAATGATCATCCAATGAATGAGGCCATAGAACTGATCAAATGTGTTCATAAGAAGGGTACTGAGATGAGTCAGTAGGGATTCACTGAGTGCCGCAGGCAGGCCGATCTGGGCCTCCCTCAACTTGCGGGAGAAACGGGGGTCCTAGTCAGGTCTACAAGGCGTAGGCAAAGAAATGATGGCAGAGACGACACATGAAGTACAGGATCTGAATGTATTTCTTAAAAATGGCATCAGACTTTTACAGTCATTGCAAAAGAGAGATGATAAACCTGGCAGCTCAGCAGTTAAGTTACATCTGAGGCTATCTGAAACATACTGGGTCTAAAGCAGCAGCTATCTCCTCTGAACTGGTGCTGCATCTCCCGGGCCCAAGTTCTCTGGGCCTGGGGGAATGCGGATTGCATGAATCTGAGTCCTAGCCCATCTAAGTACTAGTGCGAGTCCTAGTGTGAGTCCATAATGCTAGTCCTGCATGCAAGTCCTAGTCCTTCCGCACCAAGAGAAAAGCATACAGCAAGCAAGGCAGATGACAAGAGTCACTTAGGCAGGTGATACATCAAGGTCAGTGATCTTACTGACCAAGATCATGTATCCAGTTGTGAAGTGGGCAGAAGAGCAATGGTGCCCCTCCCTGCTGGGGCTAATTTGGTATTCCTATTCTAATTCTCTGATTCTGCTGGAGGCAATGACTAGGAGGGTCTGACCTGACACTCCTAGCTAATGTCCTTGAGTGAGGGAAGCCCTTCATTACTCTCTAGTATGTGAAACATTTCTAGCTATTGTAAACTATTATTGTCCTAAGGAATGTGCCTGACCCTTGTTAGCTCTAGCAAGGCAGTTTCCTAGAGAGAAATTCCAAGTTATGGACAGCTTGGTATTAAACTAGGATAGGTTGGTAACATTGTTTTGGCCAGGAAACAATGTCCAATTTAGCTATTTACGAATCATTTCTTGGGGTACCTTTATGCCTAATTATGAGGGTGTGTTGACGATTGGAAAGACTGATATGGAACACGTCTGAGTTAGGACATACCAGAGACTGTCTGAATATCCAGGAGGCACAGAACTCCTTTTGGATCCTTATTGCCTCTTATCCTTAACCAGGCTTTTATCCCCGATATTTTGGATATGACTGGAGTAGACGAGTGTGCGTGGCAACTGAGGGGTTAGATTATGGTTACAAGGTATTAAAGATCATTTACTATCTTGCTTGGATATGAAACATCTGTGCTCAAGATGTCAAGATGCTGTGTCCATACCTTAGGAGGATATGTTCACATGTTCCCTTCTATGAGTTTTTTCTTTGAAAATTTTGATTATAACTGATTCAAGTACCCTCTACTCCTATAATCCTGTATTCATTTCCGTTATCGATGATTATGACAGCCATGAGAAGTGGAAATTGTATGCATATATGAACATGTTTTATCCCCCTTGCTTTATCTAAGCATCCATAGAAGCCAGATATCAGGGTACTTAATTTAATAGAAAGTCTGAACTTGAACTCCTGTATTTGCCACCATGATATCTAGCAATGTGGGATATTGAGCCTGGACAAACCACCTCCTCTCACCAGGGAAGACTTCCAGTGAAGGGATTAGGATATCAATCCAGCCAGAAAATCTTAAACTCAAAATTTGTCTTGCCTGAAAGATGTGCTGAGTTAAAAGTGAAACGGAAATGGTAAGAGTGGCCAATCAATGGCTGGTCCAGCCTGAGACCCATGGAGGGACCCTACCCCTGACACTGTCTGGATCCAGGAACCAAAGGAAAGATAGGTCAGTGACATGGGGTATGACCAAACACATCTGGTACAGATAGTCTGCTATACTCAGAGATTAGTGCCTAGCTCAGTTGTCATCAGGGAGATTTTACCCGGCAACTGATAGGAACAGATGAAGAGACCCACAGCTTAAGAGAATACTGTGGATGGGGAGCCTGCATATATGTTACAGCTGTGTAGCTTGATCTTCATGTGGGGCTCCTAACAGTGGGAGCAGAGGCTGGCTTTGGGACACTTTACTCCTAAGGGGTTGCCTAGTCTGTCTAGCCTTTATAAGAAAGAAAGTGCCTAGTCTTATGTGGGGCAGTGGTCTGTTCAGGCAACCTGAGCGCAGTTGAGGTCCAGACCTCCAATGGGCAATAATTTCTACCTACAAAGATCGGAAGGAGTTTGGCCACACTTCCTGGGGACCTTGGCTCCTGTTTCAGTCCCAAACCCCCCTTGCAGACTCCCCTGAAGGTGTGTGTTCTGGACCCTACCCCAGTCATCTGACCACAGTCAGAAATGCCCTGCCCCACAGACAGATAGCCCCACCTTACAATATGCTCTTCTCTCTTTCTTGTTCTCCTGCTTTCTTTCTCTCTTGCCCCCATCTCTTCTCTTTTCTTTCTTTCCACATGGTCATGGCCAGCTTCTTTTCTATAACAAAATATCTCAATATTATACATTGTCTCCTTTTAACTAATGAGTTGTGCAGCCCCAGGCATCAGCAGCAGAGAGACCCCAGGCCCACCAGTCTTACTGCAACTTGATATGCCATGGCTAGTTGACATCCACTGGATGGGAGGATGAAGAAGGGATGGCAACAGCGGCTGGGAGGCAAGGAGAAAGGGAAAATTGAGATTGGCATGTAAAAATAAATAAATAAGTAAAAACAAAATATAATATAATATAATATAATACAATAAAAAATGATGTTACAGGGTGGGGTAGTACACAAGGTGGGAATCCCCTTCACTGAGGAGAAGGTGAGGGGGCAATGTGGAACTGGAAGGAGAGGAGGGAGGGAGGTTCTGATTGGGATGTAAAATGAATAAAAAATAAATTGTTAAAAAATGAATAAAATAAAAATGACTATATGACTAAAGAAAGTCCAAAAACATAATATAAAAGTTTCTTTCATTTAACAAGTCATCTTATTTCTTGACAAAAACCTAATGATATATTAGGACAGAATTCTCATAGCCTATACTGTGAAAGAATGGCTATTTCCCAGTGACTGTCATAAACATTTGAAAAATTACCTCTTCTATGTGGAAGAAACTTATATGAAACAGATATGAAAACCATGACTTTTATTATGGAGGAGCAAATAGTAGAGAGATAGTTGATAAGCATACATACATAAAGCATTAATGCCATATCAAGATGCTGCTATAATATTATAATAAAACTTTTGTTACTCTTCTTTGGAAACTACAGATGACATTTCTGAAGATATTTATCAAATTAAATATTTATCTTATTTAACCAAAGGACTATAATTTATTTTTAAAAATTCTAGATAGGCCTGTTGGTTTAGGCCTATAATCTCAGCTACTTGGGAGAGTGAGGCAAGAGAGTCACATATATATTTAATTTTATTTATTTTTATTTCTTAGTATAAGTGGTTTTTCTGTATAGTTGTACACTATGTGCATACCTATGCTGTAAAGGCCAGAAGAGATTATTGGATCCACTGGAACTAGAGATTCAGTCAGTTGTGAACCACCATATGGGTGCTAGGAACTGATGTTCAATACCATCCTGGGCAATTTATTGAGACTTTACATAATAAAAATAAAACAAACAAACAAAAAAATAAACCAATGTATTTTTCAATACGTTTATAAGAAATAACATTATATAGTACAGGTAAAGAAAAAAATGTTTTAAAACAAGAAAAAAATGAACTGGGAATATAACTCAATGATAAAAAGCTTGCCTTTAAAAGTTTTAGTCTAAGTCCAAACCTTGTGTAACAAAGCAAAACATAATCACAGAGAAATAGCAAATGTGGTAGATTGAATGTAATGTTATACTTATATGTTTGAATACTTGACCCTCAGTTAGTAGCACTATTTGGGAAGGATTTGGAGGTGTGGCCCTGTTGGAGGAGGTGAGTCACTGTGGGCAATATTTGATGTTTCCAAAGGCTCAAGCCATTCCTAGTGTGCTTTCTTTCTGCCCCTGACTTGCTTGAGATGTGCCAGTGACTGGCTATAACATCCATGTGGTGGGTAAACTGAAGCAGGCAAGCATTGGGGGTCAGAGCTTAGAGCTGCTGACAGAGTGGATCTAGATATCTATAGTGGCTGTGGGCAAAGGCAGCCAGCAATTAGAGAAGTACTCAGCAGACTTTTTCTGAGGGAACAAAGCTTAATTTACTGGGGATGGCACTCCCTGTGGCCAGCAGAGAAACTCTGAACTCTTTTAACTTCTTGGGGCTGGCAAGAAAGAGAATAAAAGAGAGAAAATTCATGTACACACACACAATGAATGGGTGAACTAAAGGTAGAGTCCAATAAGTTCATATATCAAATATATATGCATATATACATATAAACATACATACATGAATACAGATGTACATACAGACATATACACAGTCACATATAGAAAGGTTAGAGCAAATCTCCAGCAAGCAGGCTCCAAGTCTTCCATATATATATATGTATACATACACACACACACACACAATTGGTATATGGAAGGAACAATGTTCCAACCCTCATTCTCACATACTTGATGGATGGGAGAGACAGTGGTCCAGCCACACCATATTTTATTCTTCCTTCTATAGCTTATATATCCCAGCAAAATCTTTCAAGCAGTATACAATTACAACGTGATTATGTTTTAGTTTTCTTCCAGTAAATTATTATGAAAAAACAATGTATTTTTTTCTTTTTTTAAACTATTTTTTTTTTTTTTTTGAGACAGGGTTTCTCTGTGTAGCCCTGGCTGTCCTGGAACTCACTCTGTAGACCAGGCTGGCCTCGAACTCAGAAATCTGCCTGCCTCTGCCTCCCAAGTGCTAAGATTAAAGGCATGTGCCACCACTGCCTGGCAAACAATGTATTTTTCAATACCGTTACAAGAAATAACATTATGTACTACAGGTAAAGAAAACAATTTTTTCCTAAAAAACCCACATACATTCATAAACAAGCAACTTGTTATAGATTAACAAAGTGAAAACCAGCAAGATAATTTTCTCAGCTACTTTTTCTTACTGGCAGGCAGCAATTTGCAGTTACAAAGAAAAAGCAATTATTTTATTATTTATCTTTAAAAGTAATCTTGTAAAAATCTTAAAAGAATTACAAATCTAAACTTTTATATAAAAATCAGCCAAATCTAATGTAAATCCTCCAAATGTGTATCTACTCATCAGCAATTTTTTTTTTTATTTAAGAAAAGTTTTACTACTCTTTTTGGAGTAGGACAGCAGAGGGGTAAGATGTAGCTGCTAGAGTGTCCCAGTATTATGGCAGATGTGCAAGGATTCACTACTGAAGGAATAAGATTTTAATAAGGCTTACAAGATTAGGTTTTAGTTGTTGTGCTCAGAGATTGCGATACCATTGTTTCTGAACTAAGTTTGTGTTGCATTTTCCTTCATGCAGTGGCTCATCTGGGTTCAAGAGAGAAGGGCATGGTGGTCAAGTGTGGGTTTTCCAGATGTGCACCACAAAGGTCGTGGGGGTATTTGAAACAAGGGGCTGGTGTGGTAGTAACTTGCCAGTGAGAACCTAGCAAACTGAGTGGAGATGTTTCTGGAGCTCTGGGCCAGACAGTCTCCAAGAGATAAAACAGGTCGGCCTTTACCACAGTGCATGGTCAGCCAGGTCACTGGGGCAGAGGCACAAGTGCAGGAGTTTGCCAGTTCTATTTTCTTTTTGAATATTTCCTGCAACTGGTGGCGAACCAAAGTGTTGGGCAAGAATCCACTAGAATTTAAGATTATTAGCCTGAGAGTTAGAGTTTTATTTTATTTCTTTTCTTTTTTCTTTTTTAAGTAAGTAGCTGGGAAGCACTGAGATGTGGACTCAAGTGCAGGAATTGAAACAAACTGCTGGCATGCTCTGAGGTCCCCTACTGTGGGGAATGAAGGCTTTTCTGAGTCAGAGAGCTATAGAACGGATGTTGCCTACTTCTTGGGGCAGAGATTGATTGAACCATAAGATGGTATAAGATTGCTTTTCTTACCTCACAGGATACTCATATTCTGTCTAACATGGGCTACACAGGAATATTTGGTTTTATATCCTCTTGGCAACAAAGGAAAGGCCTAAGTATAGGCACATACAGTATTTTAATTTACTTCATTTGTTTTGAATTGTTTTAATTTGAACCATATAGGGAGTATTAGCCACTGACTCCAGAGTAGAGAGTGAAGTGATGATCATTGCCTGCTTTGAACAGGTATTACTTATCTATGTCTGTGGCTCTGGGCAAAGAGCCAAATGGAAAGATGGTATAGATTGCTTAACCTGCCACAGGAAGCTCATATTCTGCTAATGTGGGCTCCATGGGAATCTTGAGTGTCTTTTCCTACTTAGCAAGGTAGGAAAGGCCTAGTATAGGCACATACAGTATCTTAGTTTACTTCATTTGTTTTAGATTGTTTTAATTTTCAAAATGGGTGTGATGTTGAGTTGTATAGTTATATTATTCCTCTGGGAGAGAGGTCAAAATAAAGTTTTTTTTCTGGTTACTGGCTCAAGGATATGTTGATTTGGGAAAAGGTTCTGTCTTTGTGTTTTTGGAAAAGATGATTCAGGTATTTACACCTTCTAGAGTTATTTGGGTCAGATTTGATAGAGGGAGACCCTCTGAAGAACTAGATTCCAGAGAATCAAACTAAAAGATTATCTTGATGATACGAAAATTTTGTTTTGAGATTTATATATTACAGAATATACAGCCTTGGTGAGTCTCATCATCAGACATGCTGAACTGACCTACTTGAACTGATGTCTTGGACTTTCAGCCAGATCCAGTCAGGACATAGGCATCAGAGACTAAATCAATTGATGGTGTGGCCTTATTAAAGTCAACCAACTTCCCT
>NC_045030.1:69138171-69145483 GCF_008632895.1 Mastomys coucha | reverse complement strand
CATATTCAGCTTGAAGAAGGTATGAAGAGTAATTGCCCCAGTTTCCTGCACTTTGGGGCTAGAGGAGGTTATTATAGGTTATTTCTAGGGAAGGTAGAAATTGGAACAAGGAGGAATATCTAGAATTGATTGCATAGCTATAATCTCATTTTGTAAAACTCCTTTTAATTGTTACTAACTTGAAATCATAGTTTCTTATTTTGGTACAGAATTTATTTTGATACAAAATTAAGATTTTCATTGGTGTAAATTTTTTCTATTGATACAAAAATGTTAAAAGTACAGGGCTTAGACCAAGTCCTTCTGTGACTGTTATAAACTGTTCTGAGATGATTAAGCCAGTGAGTTAAGGGCCAAATAGCAAATATATGGCTCTGAGTTTATTGTTAGGGTGTTTTTAGAGATTTTAATTAGAAATAGCGGAGAGTAGTTAATGGAGAACAGTCCAGATTACTTTGTATAGATAGTTGGCTTTCAGACACGTCAGAAATCCACAGAATGTGACATTTAATGTTATTTATTCACTTGTTGAGATAAGTCTACTCTTGACAGCATTCCCCTTCTTGGATTCAGAGAAGAAATTGAGCATCAGTGGAGTTGCTCTAGTTGTGCCAGGACAGCCACTAGGCAAGAATTGCCTCATTTCATCTACAGACAAAATACTGTCCAGGAAAAGGACACATTATATGGAATAGTTGACTGATAATCTCTGCCAAGATGGGGTAATCAGCCCTTCCAAATTCTGCATTACAAATGTCTGTCAGATGATCCTGGGCCAGTAAGCTGAAGACTGATGCTCCAATGTTTTGAAGTATAGGAATTGTCCAGGTGGTCAGCGCTCTCTATACTTTGGCTAAGTTTTGGAAGCTATATTTTGTGCTTCTCATATTTTCAGGTAATATTAATCATTCTTGGATTTAGGAAGGAGTTGAAGTCTGGAAGTCTCATAGCCAACCCAAGTTGTTTAGCATTGAGAAAGATGACAGATTTGAGAGGATGGTTTTCAGATGGCTTATAATCTAAAGCCAGGATATGAGTCAGGTGTAGAATGATAAATCTTTTAATTTAAGATAGATGACAATGTTTTATCTTAATGACAAAATTGAACTGGGTATTGGGTCTATCTTTAGGAATAAAGGAGCCAATCACTGGGTGAGTAGGCGCGACTTCTGGGTTGGATGGAGGAATTGAGGAAGCAAGAGTTAGATAGGGCCCTTTTTGGAACAGGACAGCAGAGAGGTAAGATATAGTTGCTAGAGTTTCCCGGTATCATGGAGGATCTAAAAGGATTTGCCACAGGAGGAATCAGATTTTAATAAGGCTTACAAGATTAAGTTTTAGTTGTTGCACCCAGAGATTGAGTTACCATTGTTTCTGAAAAAAAGAAAAAAGAAAAAAAAAGAAAAAAGAAAAGTTTTACTAATGTATTAATATTTTGGCAACATTATTGCAACAAGTTTAAAATGCAGACAGAGTAGTATAGGCTTTAAAGAAACAAATGAGGCTTATACAATTAAATTATTACACAGATATAAGAGGTTTACTGAATAACTACAAGGCCCAGAAAACAAATTAAATCTGAAAGATTAAATCCAGTATTAGCACCTACAAAATCTCTAAGTACAACTTGTAACTGCTTTATTCATTCCTTTGTTTCTTAACTTCCCACAAACACAGTGCTCTCAATTTCTTAAAAGAAAGGACATAAGAAATTCTAATACTCTTGGGGAAAGGGGGGACCTGGAGAATATCATCCTGAGTGAGGTAACCCAATCACAAAAGAACACACATGGTATGTACTCTCTGATAAGTGGATATTGGCCCAGAAGATTGGAATACACAAAGTACAATCCACAAACCATAAGAAACTCAAGAAGAAGGAAGACCAAAGTGGATACTTCGTTCCCTCTTAAAAGGGGGAACAAAATGCCCATGGAAAGAGTTGTAAAGACTAACTATGGAGCAGACCACAGGAAGGACAATTCAGAGACTGCTCCACCTGGGAATCCTTCCCATGTTCAATCATCAAATCTACACACTATTGTGGATGCCAACAAGTGCTGGATGCCAGAAACCTGATATAGCTGTCTCTTGAGAGGCTCTGACAGTACCTGACTAATACAGATGTAGAGGCTCATAGCCATCCATTGGACTGAGTGCAGGGTCCCCAGTGAAGGAGCTAGAGAAAAGACCCAAGGAGCTGAAGGGTTTGCATCCCCTTAGGAGGAACAACAATATGAACTAACTAGTACCCTCAGAGCTCCCAATACTAAGAGAGTATATAGATAAAGAGGCAACTGCTTGTTTTTTAAATGGCTTTGAATTTTAAAAAGTGAATTGTTTCCTTGTATTTTCTTGGAAACAAATCAAATCCCTATACAACTGGGAGACACACAGTGGATGTTGAGCTATGAGCAGTCACTGCAGGTATGGCACCATGGCTCTGGCAGCAGAGACAAGAAAATAACATTCTGGAAAGGAGGTAGGGACATACTACCACTGACTGGTGGATAGATGAAGGTCCCAGCTGGAGGTGAGATCTGTACTTCTGTGATTTATCTTCCACTGCTCATACCTTTGTCTTCATAGATGGTGATTTCAATAACTCAAAGTCTTCTTTCAATGGGGTCTGTTAGTAGGAAGCCTTGGGGAGCATATATCTTCTCATTCTGTTCTTGAGTGTATTTGGAGACTTTCTTCAAGACGTTTTCATAATGAGTTTCCATGCATAAGAAGATGGTATATGCTGTTAAACAAGCCAAACAGCCTTCAAGATATGAATGTCACCAAGTTTCTCTGCTTCTGCATAAAGGTTATTTAGAGTTCAAACTGTTTCTTCAAATTGCTGTCTATCAATCCTGTTCTCCAGTTCCGCGGGGGAACTTGGTCTGGAAATGTCACCACATGCCACTGCTGTAGTCTTGCTGAATGAGTACCTTCTCGGACACCAGCACCTGCTGCGGCCTCATGGCAAGGACAGGACCTGCCGCTCCTCAAGTTCCTGCAAGACTCAGATCAGATTGTTGGCCTAGAGCCAGATCTTGGGTTCACCAGCCCTTAGAAGCCACCCACCGCCCAAAGATGCCCAAGATCTCACCCTTGCTGATCCCCTTCACTCATGGCTGTAGTTGAGGGCCTCCAGCTACCCAAGCTCAGAACCTGAGCTCCCCCCCCAACCCCCTACACACATCCTGGTTCGGGCCTGGAAATACCTTATCAGCAATTCTTAATAAATCATATCAGGAAGCTGAGGTAAAAATGGATATAAAAAAATTATCACTAGTCCATTCTCAGTGAGAGATAGGTCAGCCAGTGCTGCCATTGCTCTATTCCCTGACCGTAAATGTTCCATAGTTTAACTAATGAGAACACGCATGGTATTTGCTCACTGATAAGTGGATGATAAGTGGCAAAGAGCATGCAATACCCATGATACAACTCATGGACCACAAATATAGTCCAAGGAAGTAGAGGGGGAGGGGAAAAAGAGGGGCAGATTCAGGTATGGGAGGAGATGGAGGAGATGTACAGAGGGTCAGGAAATTGAACAGAGGTGTGTAGCAATGGAGGACGGGGAACTGAGGGTAGCAACTAGAAAGTCCCAGATGCCAGGAAAGCAAGAGCCTCCCAGGACCCCACAGGGATAACATTAGCTAAAATACCCAACAAAGGGGAAGGAGAACCTGTTGAGACTATATTCAGAGGTCAGGCGTACCCCTTCTCCTTTGAGGGATGGGGTCAACCACATATCTCCAAAATTTTAACCCAGAATTGATCCCGTCTAAAAGAAATCAATACAGGGACAAAGACTGGCACAGAGACTGCCCCACCTGGGGATCCAACCCACATGCAGACACCAAACCGAGACACTAATGTGGATGCCAAGAAGTGCTTGTTGACAGGGTCCTGATATAGCTCTCCTGAGAGGCTCTGCCAGATCCTGACCAATACAGATGTGGACGCTTGCAGCCAACTACCAGTCTGAGCAGAAGAAACCCAATGGACGAGTTAGGGGAAGGACTGAAGTAGCTGAAGGGGCCTTATCTGGCATCAATAGGAGGGGTGGCCCTTGGTCCTGTGAAAGCTTGATTCCGCAGTGTAGAGGAATGCTAGGGTGGTGAGCAGGAGTGGATATGTGTGTGAGCATCCTCATAGCAACAGGGAGGAGGGGATGAGATAGGAGGTTTTCAGAGGGGAAACCAGGAAAGGGGATAACATTTGAAATGTAAATAAATAAAATATTCACTTTAAAAACAAAACAAAACAAAACCATGAATGTTAAAGCAGGACAAAAGAAGGAGTGTGCCTTTCTGAACTTCGTATTGTACCCTAAGATTTTGCTTTGTTTCCATCAGAGCCAGTAGTAAAAACATCTCAACTTTGCTTCACTAACAACTTTATTTTTTCCAAATGTTTTCTAAGGGTGGTTGGTGTTGATGATTGCTGACAATCTACACCTCTAAGTTCTTCTCTCAAGTTGTGATAGAATCACTAATCTGCTCCAGTAGCAATGCCTGGAAGAGATCAAGCATTAGTACTGTGAGTACCACACTACTTTCAGACAAACTTAACAAGTGAATGCACTGCTCTAAGTTGTGGCCACTGGGAGGATGTTCCTTTACTCCCATCCTTCAATAATGTCCCAGAAATCAGCTCTGATGTCTTATCACTTTTTGGTGATGTCTGTATATTTGAATCATTTCTTTCTTTGATTTAATCAGTATATGTCTCTTCATTTAAATATCCATAATGGCAGAAGAGAAATTAGAGCTGAGCCATAAGTATCTCTGCTCTTTTTAAAAATAAAAATTTATATTTTTTATTGAAAATAGATTCTTGTCTCATACAATATATTGGAAACACAATTTCCCTTCTCTCCACACCTCCCAGCTTCCTCCATCACCCTTCTCCCTAAGACCCCTTCCCTTTTGTTTCCTCTTCAGAATAGTTTTGAAATATTCTACCAACTTATAATTTTCTGTGCAAATTTTATTACTATGTATTGTGTACTTTTATTTATTTTAATGTGGCAATTCAGTTTTCTGTAAAATAATCAAGAGATATTGATAATTCTAATAAATATATTCTATAGGTTATTTATTATATACAGTAATAAAATAAACTGTACCTGGACATTGTCATCATAGCCTTATGTAGAAATATAAACACTATAACTTACAGTTATTCCACAAGCAATTTTATAGATATATACCTAAGAAAATACAGATTAAAAACAGTATCTTTCTTTTTATCAAAATGTACAAACAAATATTGCCTAGAGCATTCCTGGATACTTTAAAATAATTTTATTTCATTTTTCAAGGCATTGTCTCATATGCTCTGTACTGGTCTCCACCTTGCTATATTGGATAGACTTCAACTTCTGATCCTCATGTCTTCCCCTCTAAGTGCCGGCATGACAGGCATAGGTCACTATTCTGTTTATGTCTTGCTAGAAGTTGAACCCAGGACTTCATTCATGAGAGGAAAGCACCCTGTTTACTGAGTCCCTAGCTGCTGTGTATCCTTTACACAAGAAGCCATGCAATTTCTTTAAGTTTTTACTATGAGCTTAAGAACCAACCATGTGTCTATATATTTCAATTAGAAGAGAAAAAACCTCTGCACAGCAAGTTTCTGTGCAAATTTCTTGTCTTAGGACAAGCAGAACTAGCATTATCTGGGAAGCAGTAAGGAATGCAAATTCACAACCTTACTCTAGGATGACAGAACCAGTATCTCTGGGGTTGTGACTTAGCATCTGTGCTTTTTAACAAGCCCTCTAGGGGATTCTAAAGTATACTGGAGTTTAAGAATCTCAAGTAGAACAGATGCTTCAGGCTTTTGGTAAAATTGGGTACAATTAACATTTTCTTAAGTGTGGACCCTTTCAGAGAGTCGTTTTTATTCTCTTTTCAAGTATTCATTGCTGTTGTTTACACTTTCAGGAGCCCCCATCTTCATCCTTTCCTTTGCTCTACTGGTCTCTTTTCATTTGCTAGAATACATCAAAGTCCTAGAGATATCATACTAACCTCCACTTGGTTGTCCCTCCGTACGCACCATTCTTCACTGTATCTTTGAATGCACCATTCTTCACTGTATCTTTGAAATGCTTGATACTATCCTGTTATTTATATTGCGGTTTACATATAAAGCACCATCTGCAAGCAACCAATTGAAAATAGCCAATCAGTCCTTCAGTAATGCCATCTACTTTATTTATCTTTACCATCCTAGTACCATCTCTCACAATATAAATGAACTTGCTTGCTTATTGTAGTGGTTTGAGTAAAAAATGGTCCAAATGGGCCCATAGGAAATGGCACTATTAGGACTTATGACCTTGTTGGAGTACGGGTATCTCAATTCTTTTCCTGGCTGCCTGCTGATAAAAATGTAAATAGAACTCTAGGCTCCTTGAAGGAGTGTTCCTCTTTCTCCACAACCTCACTACCATCTGCTGTGAGTTTTTGATCTTAGCCATTCTGACTGGTGTGAGTTGGAATCTCAGGGTTGTTTTGATTTGCATTTCCTTGATGACTAAGATGTTGAAAATTTCTTTAAGTGCTTCTGAGCCATTCAGTGTTCCTCAGTTGAGAATTCTCTGTTTAACTCTGTATCCTATTTTTAATAGGGTTATTTGTTTCTCTGGAGTCTAAGTTCTTGAGTTGTTTGTATATATTGGAAATTAACCCTCTATTGGATGTAGGATTTATAAAGATCTTTTCCCAATCTGTTGGTTGCCATTTTGTCCTATTGACAGTGTCCTTTGCCTTACAGAAGCTTTGCAACTTTATGAGGTCCCATTTGTCAATTCTTGACCTTAGAGCCTAAGCTATTAGTGTTCTGTTCAGGAAATTTTCCCTTGTGCCCATGTGCTCAAGGCTCTTCCCTATTGCAGAGACAAAGTATGGAGCAGAGACTGAAGGAAGGACAATCCAGAGACTGCCCCACCTGGGGATACATATACAATCACGAAACCCAGACACCATTGTGGATGCCAACAAGTGCTGGCTGATAGGAGCCAGATATAGCTGTCTCCTGAGAGGCTCTGCCAGTGCCTCACTAATACAGAAGTGGATGTTCACAGCCATCCATTGGACTGAGCACAGGGTCCCCAATGAAGGCGCTAGAGAAAGGGTTCAAGGAGCTGAATGGGTTTGTATCCCCATAGGAGTAACAACAATATAAACTAACCAGTATCCACCAGAGCTCCCAGGGACTAAACCTCTAACCAAAGGGTACACATGGTGGGACTCATGGCTCCAGCTGCATATGTAGCAGAGGATGGCCTAGTTGGTCATCAATG
>NC_045030.1:69134456-69137474 GCF_008632895.1 Mastomys coucha | reverse complement strand
ACACACACACACACACACCTGCCGCAGGCCGGCCGATCTGGGCCTCCCTCAACCCGCAGGAGAAACAGGGTCCTAGTCAGGTCTACAAAGTGTAGGCGAAGAAATGATGGCAGAGACGACACATGAAGTACAGGATCTGAATGTATTTCTTAAAAATGGCATCAGACTTTTACAGTCATTGCAAAAGACTGATGGTAAATCTGGCAGCTCAGCAGTTAAGGTACATCTGAGGCCATCTAAAACACACAGGGTCTAAAGCAGGAGCTATCTCCTCTAAACTGGTGCTGCATCCCCCAGGCCCAAGTGCTCTGGGTCCGGGGGACTGCGGATTGCATGAATCTGAGTCCTAGCCCATCTAAGTTCTAGTGCGAGTCCTTCTGCGAGTCCAAGTGTTAGTCCTGCATGCGAGTCCAAGTCCTAGTCCTCTCCTTTGGACCAAGTGAAAAGAAGGCTTAAGTAGCATACAGCAAGCAGGGCAGATGACAAGAGTCACATAGGCAGATGATACATCAAGGTCAGTGATCTTACTGACCAAGATCATGTATCCAGTTGTGAAGCGGGCAGAAGAGCAATGGTGCCCCTCCCTGCTGGGGCCAATTTGGTATTACTATACTAATTCTCTGGTTCTGCTAGAAGCAAGGACTAGGAGGTTTTAATCTAACACTTCTAGCTAATGTCTTTGGGTGGAAGCCCTTTATTACTCTCTAGTATGTAAAACATTTCTAACTATTATGAACTGTCTATTGCTCTAAGGAATGTGCTTGACCTCTGTTGCTAGCTGTGGCGGGCCAGATTCCTTGAGAGAAATTCCAAGTTATGGACAGCTTGGTGTTAAACTAGGATAGGTTGGTAACATTGTGTTGGCCAGGAAACAATGTCCAATCTTAGCCATTTACGAATCATTTCTTGGGGTACCTTTATGCGTAAATAAGAAGGCGTGTTGGCGATTGGAAAGACTGATCTGGAACACGTCTGAGTTAGGAGATACCAGCGACTGTCTGAATATCCAGGAGGCACAGAACTCCTTTTGGATCCTTATTGCCTCTAATCCTAATCAGGCTTTTACCCCCGATATTTTGGATATGACTGGAGTAGACGAGTGTGCGTGGCATACACCCCTGTATATTTTACTCACACAACAAATAGTCAAATTATTTCTATAGTGTTATAAGATATAATCTCAGAAAAAAATCACTTACACATTTCTGTATATTAACAGTATCTAACAGTGAATGAAAATTAAAATCTCCAATTATAATAGCATTACAAGAGTATTCAATTCATATTTATTAATATAATATATTCCTAATAATATACTATGTAGTAGTAACATATTTATACACATATGTATATATACATGTAATAACAATTAAGAGACCATGAAGGCTGGGAGTGTGTGGAAGGAGGAAAAGGAAGGGAGAAATTGTCTAATTGTATTATAATCTCAAAAATAAAATCTTAAAAATGGATAAATTGGATGTGTGTGTATGTGTGCGTGTGTATGTGTGTGTATGTTCCCTGGGCTCTTCTTTTGTGTGTAAGGCTGAGCATACACATCTGAAGCACATGTATGTGGAGGTCAGAGTACAATCTCAAGTGACATTCCTAAGGAGTCATCCTCTGTTTTTGGACAGGTTTTCTGGTTGGCTTGGAACTTGCTGATAAGCCCAGGTTGGCTAGCTGGTAAGTCCCAGAGACCCTCCTTTTTCTGCCTCACCAATGCCGGGATTGCAAATGCCTGCTAACACTCATGGCTTTTTATGTGGATTTTAGGGATTTGACTTAGATTCTAATTCATGTTTGGTTCAGCATACACTTAAAGACTGAGCTATATCCTTATTCGAAGAATAAAATATTTAGAAAGAAATTTTCCAAGAAAGAAAAAGAAAAGGAAACTTAAAACTAGTATATATTGGTAATAGAAACCAAACAAGATACAACAGAATGCAAAGGCTTTTTGTGCTTATATGTAAGATGAATTAATGTTGACATATTTCTAACTCTCAAAGCAGTCTATGACTTTAGTTCAGTTGTTGTCAAAATGAATCCTTACATTTAGAGTGAAAGTATCTTTCAGAAATGTGCCAGAATTATATATATAATGTGGAAAGGACAGATTTCTCCTTCTCCCCACCAGAAAAGCCAGTGTGAGAAGAAATAAGTATCCACATGTAAAAACAAAACAAATAATTTGAAGGTAGGCTATATCCTGTATCAACTTTAACAATTGTTTACAAAACTATTAAAGATATAGATGCTAAACTGGAAGCTACAACATCCTCAGAACAGACAGTAGATAAGAGAAAGAAGTCTAGCTGTTTTTATACACTAGAGTATAGGTAACAGTTAAATACTGCAAAATTCACAATGCCACTTGAAAAATGATTGCATCCTTTTCACCATGAAAGGATGATAGGGAAACTTAATGTAATTTAAAAATTATGGAATTTAAGTATGTATCAAAATATCATAGGCAACCAATTAACATTTATACTATGTAAATGGGTTCATTTAAAATTTAAGCAAAATCTTCAGGAGCTAGGATTTGACATTCCTTTTGGGGAACAACACAAAATCACAGAGTACAAATGTGAAAATATATGTCAGACCAAAAAGCTGTCTAGGGAACAAACCATCATAGTAAAAAAATAACATACAGAGTCAAAAACTGTGCTTGTAAACTATGTATTTGGCAAGGACTTAAATATTGGCACTGTATCGGAAACACCCACTGCAATTAACATAACCTGCTTTTCTGCATGTGTGTGTATGCTTATAATAAAAAACAGGAGAAGTGGAGGGTTGAGGAAGATTAGGAGGATAAGGACATCTTCAGCTATGTGGTAAGTTTTAGTTCAATCTGGGTTACTCGAGTTTATGTCTCAAAAACAAACAAATAGGGGGCCGGCAAGATGGCTCAGCAGGTAAGAGCACTGACCGCTCTTCCGACGGTCCTGAGTTCAATTCCCAGCAACCACATGATGGCTCACAACCACCTGTAATGAGATCTGATGCCCT
>NC_045030.1:69130303-69132227 GCF_008632895.1 Mastomys coucha | reverse complement strand
CCTAATCCCTGTCAAGTCATGCCACTCTCTGGTGACCAGGCATTCAAATCTATGAGCTATGAGCATAAGACTCTTTTAAACCACTACACCTCCCCTCTTTTCCTCTCCCTTTGTCCCTTTTCCCTTCTCTTCCCTTCTCTCCTTACCTCTCCTCTTCTCTCTTCTCTCCTCTCTTCTCTTGTTTTTTCCACTTCCTCTCTACTTTTCTCTCCCTCTCCCTCTCCCTCTCCCTCCCTCTCTCTCTCTCTCTCTCTCTCTCTCTCTCTCTCTCTCTCTCTATCTATCTATCTATCTATCTATATATACATATTCCTACTGATTCTGTTGCTTTGGACAATTCTTACTGAACAAAGAACAACATCATGAGAACTAATTATACTGTTTAAATCCAGGATAATATGGGAATCACCATGTCTATCTATCTATCTATCTATCTATCTATCTATCTATCTATCTATCTATCTAATAGTAATTATATAATCCAGTAAACATTATAATCCATGAGTCCTTTCAGATATAAACAACTAATAAATTAATGGATTAAAACAGTAAGCTCTTCCTTAAAGAAGAATGTCATTCAACTAGTAAATGTAAAGGAATAATTTAATTACAAAATAATTACTGCACAATCATGATAGAGAATTTTATCAGTATAGAACTATGAACAGATGATAAAACTATTGGATTAAAAGGACCAAAGTTTGATTTTTTTTATATACTCCCCTAGTATCTCTTCCCAAATGTTATTCCTGATGAAGTAGGAAATAGAATTACTGTACAGTAAAAAAATATCCAGGAAGATAACCATTTTAATCAAGTGAATAAATTTATTAGCATCTCATACTGATAAATCAACATTATACACTTCTTTATTCCTATGATATTTCAATCAAAAATGAATAATGAGTATAATCATCAAGAAACTATAGAAAAACTCACTATGAAGGCCACTGTAGAAAATACCTTGTTCTACAAAAGTACATGTTTAAATAATATCAAGTTGAAAAAAAATCAGTGAAAGACCCAAAACTAGTGTGAATTTGAAATAACTGAAATAACATATAATAGTGTGACCTTGCCTCTGGATTTGAAACTTATACTACAAGACATTATTGAGACAACTGGTCAATCTTGAATGAGATCTTTGGGATAAGGGTATATAGGACTTCTTTGAAAATATCACTTTGGGCCTGCAAGTGGAGAGCTTGCCTCCAGGGAGTACTCCAACCCAGGGACTCAGGAGTAACAGCAAATCTACAGCACTCTCTGCCCCTTCTCCACAAGCAGAGAGCTTGCCTCCAGAGAGTACTCTAACCCAGGGACTCAGGTGAGATAACCATTTTCTCTTCAGTGACTTTCTAAGATGGGACCAACCAGGAGGCACAGGCCTCATAAGTGGCAGGGCAGCCGGGACAGGATCCTTGCTACCTCAGACTACACCTAGGAGGGACAACAGATCCACAGCCCTCTGCACATGGGTTTTACTAGAGGAGAGCTGATCTCCTAGAAGTGCTGACACAGGTTTACAGACCCACAGGAGGAACAAGCTCCAGCTAGAGACAGCAATAACATCTAACACCAGAGATCGACAGATGTCAAAAGGCAAACGCAAGAATCTTACCAACAGAAACCAAGACTACTTGGCTTCATGAGAACCTAGTACTCCCACCACAGCAAGTCCTGGATATCCCAAAACACCAGAAAAGCAAGATTTGGATCTAATATCATATCTTATGATGGCGCTAGAGGAATTTAAGAAGGACATGAATAACTCCCTTAAAGAAATAAAGAAGAACACAGGTAGACAGGTACAAGCCCTTAAAGAGGAATTTTTTTTAAAGAAAAGGAAATTTTTTAAAGATTACATTTTTGCTTTTTCAGGGATGTAGTTCCCCTTCTTGTGTTGGAGTTTTTCATTTATTAC
>NC_045030.1:69124914-69128993 GCF_008632895.1 Mastomys coucha | reverse complement strand
TAGATGTTCTTAGTGTCTGTGGCTAGAGCTTGTCCTGTCCCTGCTGCCCTGCAAGTCCCCTGCGACTCCTGGGACCTGTTCCTCCAAGGTGGCTGTTCTGACCTCAGAAACTCACCCAAGAGAGAATGGTGGATCCCGCCCGGGTCTCTGGCTTAAGGCGCTCTCTGGAGGTAGGCCCTCCACTTGCAGGGAAGGAGCAGAGGAGGAAGCTGAACCTCCTCTGTCACTCGGAAGCTGAGAGGATTGTGTCCCTGCTGCCCTGCGGCTCCTCTGTGAGTTGTGGGGCTTGTGGCTCCCGGCTGGCTGCTCAGGTCTCAGAAACTCACCCGAGAGAAAATGGCGGATTCCGCCCGGGTCTCTGGCTTAAGGCGGTCTCTGGCTTAAGGCGCTCTCTGGAAGTAGGCCCTCCACTTGCAGGGAAGGGGCAGAGGAGGACGCTGAACCTCCTCTGTCACTCGGAAGCTGAGAGGATTGTGTCAGGAAATTATTTTCACTATCCAGAGTCCAAATCTGCATGCATTCTGCAAGAGAAAACTATTCTGGGTTATGTGACATTTGGTAACTTTTAAACTGATATAAATCTATTAATTTTTTATGAAATGCATAGCATGCCAGTCTCTGAGCTACAGAGTTTAATGTAATCAAGTAATTGCTCCTGATAGAGCCCACCAAGTGATGAGAACTTAAAAGTGAACATAACAATTATTTCCACTCTGATGCTACCACACACTTTTTTTTACCATTGAGGGAGAGAAACTCTTAGACCTATTTTATTCACGTTCTAATTATTTGTTGTAGACAATACTATTCCGGTTACATATTTACATTTATCATTAGTATGTCTAAGCTATACTCATCCTCTGAGATCATGTAGGTTAAGGCAGTTCAATACGTGGTCCATTGAGTAAGACTGGGTCCTAGACTATTCACTATCCACATTGTGCTAGATGCAGTATAAGACTAAGTATTTATGGATTTTAAGGTGTTTTGACTTTAGTGACATCCAAGATTGTGATTCTGAGCTTTTAAAAGTATTAGTCTATGATATGCTGTGGTAAAACTCAGTATAGATAGTATGACCAGTATGATGACTCACAAGGAAAAATTTGAGTGGGAAATTACTTGCTCAAGGTCTCCTGATTCTTGTTTCAGGCCTTCTACCTAATGTATTAAAACCGGTTCTCTTAACTCACAAGAGACAGAATGTTATATTAATACTAAATATTGCTATTCATGGCTACCATTCATAAAAGATTGTCTATATTTCAGACACTGAATGAGATTGTTCACAATACCTCTACATTATATGTGCTATTATTTTGCAGATGGGAAACTTGAAGCTCATGAAAGTAAATCATCCTCCCATAATATTAGATAGAGGTAAGTACTAGAAAGAAGATTAAAATACAGTTTTGTGTAGATTTAAGCTCTTGTCTGTGAAAATACACATGCATCATCTCAGTGACTTCTCAAGCCCTTCTATCATATAGATACTATGATTCATCACATAGTTAGAGAGACTAAAGCTGAAAGAAATTAAATGACTCACCTGTAACCATATATTTAGTGAATAATAGAGCTAGGCTTAATTTGTCTTTTGGCTTTTAACTGCATGCTATAAACCCACTATACTACACTGCTTCAAAATGCCCCAGTGAGAAATGTGAGCGAGATAATAGAATATTGTTCTCTTGGTATTGAGGCATATCAGTTTCATGGGAAAGGTCATAAAGCTGGGAGAGCTCGGAAGTCTAATCTGGGACTCCTGCCAAGCTTTGAGTCCTGTCTTGTTGGCACATACTTAGATTTGGCATATATCAGTATGTCACCAATGTGGACTATAGCTCATGTTGTCTGTTTAACTCCTTAGCAAGTTTCAACGTGATCCTTGGAGGTTTTTCTGCACTTTCTCATTCTAGGCAAATGCTAATGATTGTCCTTTGGCCTAGAATTATCTTTTTCTCCCATTTTTCTTAATCTAACTGATATCTATTTATAATTCAAATACTAGTTTAAGTTTTACTTCTTTATATAACCTTCAGGCAATTCTAAGGAAGTCAGCTCTCACCATTATGCAACTTCACAGCACACTAAAATTCTCAATAGCATTCCACATAATTGCAAAGGATTGATTGTATAATTCCTCATTTCACTTTCTCTTAGGAAGTAAGGTTTGAGAGAGCAGGGCCATTGTCCTGCTTTACTCTTGCATTTCCAGTTCCTAACCTGAGGCCAGACAAATAAGACATTCCATTACTACTTTTATTTTTTTAAATAAGAGAATAAATGCATAGATGCCAAATTTTATCTTCTTATCCAGCCAGTCCTGTATTGTTTCCTAAACTTCCCTGATCATAACAATCATCTAAAAAGTATGCTTCAAATATAGGTTATCATGTAGGCCTACAGCTGCCCGGAAATTTCTGGGTTGTTTGTTTGTTTTGTTGTTATTGTTTTTAAAAATCACTTCACTAGGAAATTCTTTGTCTAGGAAAGTTTGGAAAATACTTGTTTTAAGCACTTGTCTCTTAATTAGGGGTGTAGTATTTGACAATGGGTTCTATAATCATAATCCAGTTAATCCTGGTCTTAAACCTAATCTTATAGTATTAACTATTAAAACAATTATATTGGAGAAGATGTTATGTACAGTGTTGAATCCACAATTCGGATCAAAAAACTCCCTGTTTAGTTGCCTTTCATAGATAAACACTGAAGAAAGAGTGAAATCTTTACATATAGTTTTGCATAAATTTATGTGATTTGATGCAACCTTTTCTACTGTTACTTTTTTCATATCTACTGCTTCATGTACATTTATCCACTTCTTTTTCTTTTATGTATGTTAAATATTTCAAATCTATGATTTTAGTTTTAATATTTCTGTATCTTCAGATACTGCTTTATAGATTTAGTTCAGTGTCATTTGTAACATTCTGAGCTCTCCTTTCTCATGTTCTATCTTTGCATTATGAGAGTAAATATTTTGTGATTCTTATGCTCAATTTTGTATTATCACATCCTTTTCAGTATATGACCTACTTGAAGATTAGATTCATATACATTAAACCTTGAACTCCTTATGAACACACACACACACACACACACACACACACACACACACTTTGCCCTTAGTAAAAAACAAAACAAAACAAAACAAAACAGGTGTGAGTTTAAGGCTTCCCTCCACTATAAATGAAACACTGTTAAGAAAATAGATGGACAGGATCCTCTCAGCTTCCAAGTGACAGAGGTGGATCAGCGACTTTCTCTGCCCCTTACCTGCAAGTGGAGGGCCTGCCTCCAGGGAGCACTTTAACCCAGAGACTCTGGGGAGATCCACCATTTTCTCTTCGCTGAGTTTCAAAGACTGGAGCAGCCAGCCAGAAGGCACAGGCACCTGGAGTCACAGGGGAGCTGAAGGGCGGCAGGGACAGGACAAGCTCTAGTCAGAGACACTAAGAACATCTAACACCAAAAATCAAGAGATGACAAAAGGCAAACACAAGAATCCTACCAACAGAAACCAAGACTACTTAGCTTCATCAGAACCTAGTACTCCCACCACAGCAAGTTCTGGATATCCCAAAACACTGGAAAAGCAAGAATTGAATCTAAAGTCATATCTCACAATGCTGATAAAGGAATTTAAGAAGGACATGAATAATCCCCTTAAAGAAATACAGGAGAATACAGGTAAAGAGGTACAAGCCCTTAAAAAGGAAACAAAAAAATACCATAAAGAATTACAGGAGATCACAAGTAAACAAGTAGAAGCACTTAAAGATCAAACTCAAAAATCCCTTAAGGAATTTCAGGAAAACACAAACAAACAGGTGAAGGAATTGAGTAAAACCATCCAGGACTTAAAAATGAAAGTAGAAACAATAAAGAAGTCACAAAAAGAGACAACACTGGAGTTAGAAATCTTAGGAAAGAAGTCAGGAAACATAGATGCAAGCATCACCAAAAGAATACGAGAGATAGAAGAGAGAATCTCAGGGGCAGAAGTTAACATAGACAACATTGACAGAACAGTCAAAGAAAATGCAAAAAGCAAAAAGACCCTAACCCAAAAC
>NC_045030.1:69108216-69123166 GCF_008632895.1 Mastomys coucha | reverse complement strand
CTGTGCCCCAGTGTAGGGGAATGCCAGGGCCAAGAAGTGGGAGATGGTGGGGTGGCAGGCATGGGGAGTGGGGTGGGGGGGAGGCAACAGGGCTTTGTTCCTGTTGTTTTTGTTTGTTTGTTTGTTTTTTGGAGGGGAAACTGAGAAAGGAGAAATTTATATGTAAATAAAGAAAATATCTAATTAAAAAAAAGAAAATAGATAAGCAGATATACTTTATCTCAATGATTCTGCTCTTTCTACTTCCAAACCTATCCATATCCTCATCTTATATATTTTCTTTTTTATCTAAAATAATAATGTCCACAACTCCTACTTTCCAAGGTGATCTCCACAAAGTTGTTTAAATATCTTGATGAATGAATAAATTAATTTTTCAAGATAAGCAAAGTCATCTTGTGATAAAAAAAAAAAACACCTGTGTCCTAACATTAAAAATTTCTCACTTTGCTCATGCTACATTCAAGATATCGTTTATTCAAGATAGCTTTCTACTTTGGAAAGTCATTCAAGGTCCCAGGAAGATTTGGTCTTGACCTAAATATGTACTTCTTCTGAGCTCTGTGGCAAAGAAGGGAAAGAAAAATGAACAGCACACTGACTATTTAGAGGTTTTGCCTGGAACTGACATGCATGCACATCACTTTCACTATATTTCATTTCCACAAGCAATTCATTTCTTTGACCACATCAAGTCATGCACTAATTCATACTTTAAAACTAGTTAAGGAAATAAATTATATATCTGAAAGAGAATCAAAATTCTTAACATCATCTCTAATGATTTACAAAGTACATTGAGATAACATATTTCAATGAGACTCACTTATTTGATTTATAATTCCAACATGGTTAAAGGTTATAATTGGTTTTATTTCTTTGGTCACCATGAGAAAAAAAATTCCTTGGGGCTGGGGGGAAAGGAGTTATTCAGGCTCTGTTTGGATTATTCTTTGGTAGAAAGTGCTGCCAGTTTAAAAGAACTGGGAAACCAAGGGTCAGAACAGGATGAATTTGGGAAAGGGCAGACTCTGTTACTTTTGAGGACACTTAATTACACTTAATAATTTGTAATTTAATGCTTGATGTTCCATGCAGATAACATCTGCTACATTATAATAGATATATAGGAAACAAAGACATTTTTGGAAGGTGAATTTAATGATCATGCAACTATGCTGATAAATCACCTTTTTCATATGGCAACTGTTTAGTTTTCATTTCTTGTCTCTCTATAGACTAATTTTTCTAAGTATAATAATGTCCCTGAGAATTTTCTACATTATTTGTCTCCCATGAAAAAGAAATAATACTTGTTTTTAAAGCCCTTTTATATATTTGAAAAAATGTCCATGTAATAAACAGAATGTTGGGAAAAAGAAATTATATTAATATATATCAAGCATAATTTTAAAAACTGTTCCTTTAGAAAAAATTCTTTTTGTTACTGTAATAGGGTACCATTACAAAAAGCAATTTTAAAAGAGTCTTTTAGGGGCTTATATTTTCAGAGGGATATAGTGTTCATTGCAGAGAATGAATGAACATGGCAACAGGAGCAGAAAGTCGGCAGAATACCTCATAGCAACATAATGGTAACAGAAAATAAGAGTTCAGTAACTAGAGTAAGGCTATAAATTTTTAAGGCCTCCCTTATATATTTTCTCCAACAAGTCTCCACTTCCTAGAGGTTATATAATCTCCCCAAACAATACCACTAATTATGGAACAAGTGTTCAAATACATGAGCCCATGAAAGACCATCATTTAGACCATCACATTCAGTCCCCTGGTTCCCATGTGCTCACTAGTATCTCATGATGCAGAATGTATATAGTCCAACTTTAAAAGTTCCCATAGTCCTTAAAACTGTCAACAGAGTTCAAAATCCAATGCCTCCCCTAAGATCCTAATTATTACTTACTCCCTCTAAAATCAAAATACAAATTAAATATATATATATGTGTATATATATATATATATATATATATATATATATATATATATATATTCAACATAGAATAGCATGGAATATACATTACCAGTCCAAAAGGGAAGAATGTGGTGACATCGAAGAAATAGCAGACCAAAGCAGGACTGAAACCTAGAAGTATAAACACCAAATGATATAGTTCCACGTCAGGTGGCACAGGGATTAGATCACTTTTTCCCTCCAGCTTTGCTGCCTGTATCATACATCTTTCTCTTTGGCTCATTCCTCTCCCTGTGTATAGTCCCTTTTCCTTGGCAAACATGTCATGGCTCTGATATCTCCAACATATTGGGATTTCTATCACATCCCAAGTTTCACCCAAGTTTCACATAATGGTGTTCCAAATTGTACTTCCTGAGATTTTTACCCTACCATGCATTACCTGACCTAAGCATTTCTCCTAAAGCACAGCAGAAGAATCTAAAACTCTTCCAATCTTGCATGTGTCATACCTTCAAAGATAGTATCACATAGATGACACTGTTAAGTTTAGCTACCAGGCTGGGATGGACCCTTAACCTCTTGGACCACATTAGTAGTAGCTTTTGCATGTAATTGCTTTTTAGGGACAGGAAACCCCTTAGGTTTTTTTTCATTTACAATTGAAGCTTTAGCTGAGTGTCTTGTCCTGAAGAAACACTTTATTCTTTTCATTACAGAGCCAAAGGCTTTTCTTTAATGGTATTCATCTCTTTAAGAATTGCAGCCTCCTTTTCAGTACATGACTTGGTTTCAACATTAAGCTTCCTAGTGCTATTTTTCACTTCCAGACAGTCATTTAAAATTTTTCATAGTTGATTTTTTTTTATTTTAGAACTCTATAATATAGATAATAGTAATCAGAAATAATCATGTCATAGACTTGACTTTATTCTGTCTTAAAATTTCTTCAACCAAAGAAATGCTCCATTAGTTTTTGATTCAGCCTCAGGCAAGTTCTCAGTACATGGGTGGAATATAACTAAATTATATTCCTAACAATTATAAGAATGGCTTCTAGCTCTCTTGTTAATAAAATCATTGTTCCCTTTCAAAAGTTCTACTGTCTGCTTTACTTTCAGCACTATTGTCTTCTATGCTCCCATTAATATTCTCTCATAGCATTCAACCACTTTTCTTGTCCTAAGTTCCAAAGACTTTCACATTTCTACAAACAAACCGACAGATGTACAAACAGAAAAACAACAACAGTCACAAAACTAAAACCATGGTCATATTCATGAGTTCATTGTTTTTCTTGCTGTGATAAAATATCATGACTCAAAGCAACATTAAAAAGAATTTATTTTTGTTTATGGTTTTAGAAGTATAGAGTCTGCTGGTGGGAAAGAGAACATCATCATGTTTCCTGGAGCAGGAAGCTAACCATTTTTTATCCACATTCAGAAATTGGGGAAGGGATGTATAGGAAATACTGTGAGGTCTCAATCATCTACCCCCAGTGACTGCTCTTATTTAAATATACTGTTGCCTCCCATTGAATGATAGAATTTATGAATATTTTATATCTGTGGATAAATTTGCCCAAACAAAAGCAAAGCAAATCACTGGAATGATTATTTTCTTATCATATTTTAAGATTTTAAAATCTTATCTAAGAACAAAACCATGAATATACTAGCATGATTTTTACTAATACAGTGAACAGGAAAATACAAATATTTACTAATAATATAAGGAATCTTTAAGAGTAAAGGAAGATCATCAACACAAATTTATTAGGTACATTTCTTTTATAAAAATTGTCTCTATTAATGTTTTTCTCACATATATGTCTGGGAATAACATAATTCTGGTGCTCGCAGAGACTAGAAGTAAGCAACATCTCTTCCGGAACTAGAATTACAGATGTTTGTGAGCCATCCTGTGCATGCTAATAATCAAATCTGGTTTCTATGAAAGAACAGCAAATGCTCTTAACCACTGAACCATGCATTTCTTGACAACAAAGGTTGTCAGCAGTGCAATACCCGAACCACTTTATCATTGTGATCCAATACAAAAATTCATCTACATCTTTTTGTAAGCCAATTTTCTCTTTCAAAAAATTAGCAAAAGCATCTATAATAAACGGTATTTATTTTCTAAGTAACTGGAAAAAATAATTAGAACATCAATTGGGAAGCTGTGTTGCTAAATTTCAAAATAGTTTTATAAAGAGAACAAAGACTTGATGGTAAATACAAAAACAGTATAATTTAAGAATAAGGTTATGCAGAAGCAAGACACAGTAGGAAGTTTGGTATAGCTGCAATGGCATTCTCTATAGCATACTTGAGGACTGGGAAACCAAACATAATTCAAAATTGTTTAGAGATGTACAGTGGACATAGGGTTCCTACTTCCCTATACCATACTCTTAATTTTATTTGTAAATTTACAAAGATACACATTCTTGCAAAACATGTCAGGAATATCAGTGTAGAATTATTGGGAAAAAGACAAAAATGAACATTTATTAAAGACGATACAGATCCTTAAGATTGTGCCCTCAAAATAAGCAATAATAAGACATAGTCTAAACTACATTTTCATAGGCATGTTAATATACATTAGATATAAACTCAACTGTAGTAGATAGTCATACTTTTGAACCTCATTTTCCTTGTGAAAAAATCTTGCTAATTATTAAGTGGCAGAGCTGAAATCTTAATGAAAAATGTATGAAAAAACACAGAGCCTATTTTTTTTCACTAAAGGATGATTTCTGTGAGTAGCCATCTAGGACAGGCTAAAGCTAGCAGGTAGCCTTCCAAGAGGTGGTACACCTTTTTGCATGGACTAAGATATGTGAGCTCTGAAAAAAGGTCCCAAAAAGACTTCATGCAGGATTGCTTCTTGCAGCTAATATATCTTTCCTGTAATTATTAAATTAATATAATAATCCCTTAGCATTAGCCCAACCTATTGAACAGATTTCCTGCAGATCAACACAAAGATAAAGTTTTATGAATTAATGCTGTTTAGATGAATCAATGATTCTGTACAGTGATCTTTCATAATTGCATTAAAAAGAAAAATAGTCTTGGGACAGATTTGTGTTCAAGGAAAAAATTAAAGTCCAAGGATGAAGCCACAGGTGTGTACTATGATAAAAAAGGCCATGTAAAAATTCTTGCTTTTAACTTATAATGAGTATATGGAAAGAAACACTGCTTTGAACTTGTTATTGATTTTCTTCTGTAACAACCATTTTGTGTAATATTTTATCTATGAGCTGATTTTCTAAAGAACTTTTGTCCAAGAAGGTATAAAAATAAATACAGGTGGTGTGTGTGGTGGGGTGGCTTCCAGGGCTCTGTGTCACACATCCATCCATCCATCTATCCACCCAAATGTAGTGGTGCATCCATTTTCTGCTTCACTTGGTATGTATGTCTTTGTGAGTGACTCTTTCCTCTCTGATTCACAAGGAGTTAACTAGCCAGGCTTTTGAAAGGCTCCTGGCAGGCTAGCCAGAAAAAGGAGCACTAGCAATAAATCCTCTACTGAATCCAGGCTGCTAAACAGCATGTGTTAATCTCCAGATATTAGCGCTTACTTAAGCACTAGCAAGAGTTAAGGTTTTTAGCCCAGAACAGTAATAAAGTGTTATGTTTCCCCAGAGCTTAAGGAAGCACAGAACCGTAGAGTTAAAGAGTTAATAACGAGTTAAGTTTTCCGTGTTTAATGAAGCACAGAACAATAATAGAGAGTTATAAAATAAAGATATAGCATTTAATAAAGTACAGAGATTTATAAGATAAAAATAAAGCACAGAAAGATAAGGAAAAAAGAAACCACAGTTAAAGAGAAAAGAAGTTTTCAGCCGGAGACTTAAGTCTCTAGAAGCCATCAGCTAATAGCATCCAGTACAGTTACAGAAAGTAACAAGGCCAGACATCACCACCAGTCTTTTGGCCCTTATCCAACTCTGTGTCATTCCCCTAAGGCTGATCAGGACCCAAGCAGCATTCTGTCTCACTGTTTTTTTTTTTTTCTCTCTCTTTTTTTGGTTCTTCAAGACAGGGTTTCTCTGTGTAGCCCTGGCTGTCCTGGAACTCACTCTGTAGACCAGGCTGGCCTCGAACTCAGAAATCCACCTGCCAAGAGCTGGGATTACAGGCATGCACTACCACTGGCCAGCACTGTTTTTATTTTAAAATAAATGATTTTAACTAATCCAAAAAGCCAAGCATTTAAATGAACTACTGTTGTTGAGTTTCAAAGTAAATATCTGTGAATGTTACTATGATTTTTACTGTTTTTATTGTCTAGCATTTTTACTGTTCAGGTCCATAGTCAGGCACTGGAGTAATCTTGTGGATTAATTACTTTTTAAAAATTTAACTGCTTTAATAACTTTAATAACATGCTATAACTTCCAGCATGCATATTTGTGCATACACATATAGAAAAGATCAAGAGAAATGTTATACAAAGCATCAATACTTATGCTTGATATAAAATTTTCAATTAGTATGCAGAATACAATAGCAAAATTAGAAGCAAATTTAAATTACTCTTAATGTTTCATAATCAATGTGTTTAATGTTATAATTAACTAAAGGTTAGAGATTAAAGTCCTTCAGTCCTCTTGGCTGTCTTATTAAGCCATACACTGATGGTGTTACCACTCTAGTCAGGTGTTTGTATCATGAAGATATATATGTACATGTTTCTATTAAAACAAAACAAAATTAGAGAAGTACACTTTGCTGTTTCTTGTTGGTCTATTCTCTCTGTTGTTTATTCTCCTTTGTCTTATTGATTCAAATCTTTGTTTCTTCTCACACCTAATTTTTGGCTTCTACTAAGACTCAACTGAAAATAACCTATAATTACAAATAAAAGAATTCCAACACACAAAGCTCCCTTTAAATTGACTGAGTCATTCCATACAAAGTCGGACTGTCAGAAAATATAAAGCTACCACTATCTATAGTCAATCTCTGAATAAACAGAAATTCAAATTAGGAATCCAGGCTGAGTCAGTATATTGTTTCAGTGTTGATTCTTTTTTCTTATCTTTTTTATAGACTTTATCTTTATTCCAGTATTACCTACTAATTTATGCTTTTTCATGAACTGAACAATGTGATATTTTGTTTTATCATATATTCTCAAATTATAGTTTTGTATAGTTTTATAAAATGTTATATAACAAGGATTTATGGTTACATATAGAGTACTTAATCAAATCATTTTGCATATATCTATGACTTCAAACACTATTAAACTTATTTACATTTATTGTCTTACTAATATTCAGGAATACATTATTAACAATAGGTACATTTTGTTATGTTATGCAATTTAATTTTTTAAATAAAATGAACTGTTTGTTCAGTATTTTACCATTCCTTTCAACCTCAGTTCCTGTTAACTACTATTCTACACTCTGATTCCATGAAGTCAAATGTTTTAAAATATACATATAAATGAGAATATACAATATTTATCTTATGGTTCCTGGCTTATTTCATTTACTATAATGTCCTCTGAATTCATCTGTGTTGCTAAGTGACATGCTTTCACTCTTCTTTATGGTTGAAGGATAATGCATTGAATAAATATCTATTTTCTTTATCCATTCATGGGTAAAGTGCTTGAGCTGATCTTTTCAGTTGGCACCAAGATGCAGGTTTTCTATAATGATCATTCTAATTACTATTCTCACCCACAATGTGTAACTATTCTCTTTTCTCAGTACCCACTCAAACATTGACTATAAGTGGAAGGTACTCTTATTATGGTTTTATTTTTATGTGTCTTTATTGGACAAATTTAAATCTGATCTACCCATGTTTTAAATGGTTGTTTTGCTGTTGTTTGAGTATTTTAGATATGAACTATTCTATAGTTATCTCATTTTTGATTGTTTAGTGTGCTGAATTGAAGATTTTTTATTTTCTGCATTCTCATTTGTCTATGCTTCCTTTTATTATTTGTGCTTTTGAGATTTTATATAAAAAGATTGCCTCAAATTCAGATCATGTAGTATTTTCAGTATATTTTGCTGCATGGGGTTTTCAGATTTCATTTCATATTTAACTATTTAATACAATTTGTTTTCTGCATTTTATAAGTTTTCTATTTTCTTAAAGAATTTCAATGGCATTTTGATTGGGAATACATTTAATCTGTGCAACATTTTTAAGTGGTATGGATATCTTACAATATTCATTATTCTAGCCCATAAACATAGAACAATAAACATAGAATTTTTTTTAGTAATTTTGACAGTGATTGTAAATGGAATTATTGTCTGTATTTAATTTTAGTGCTTCTTTGATACTGTTTGAAAATATTTTTGATACTCTGTGTGAATGCTACTGTATTTGATTATTACTCCTATCATATTTTTAAATTGCAAGTTCCTATTTTCCTTGCCAGCTTGTGCTGTCACTTGAATTATTTTATCTTAGCTATTCTAATATTTGTAAGGTGGAATCTCAAGGTCATTTTGACTTGCATTTCCATGATGACTAAGGGCTATTTCTGTGGTATGTATCTTGTATGCAGCAGAATTCTGGATCCTATTTACATAACCAGTCTGTTAGCCAGTGTCTTTTTATTGGGGAAATTGAGTCCATTTGTGGTGAGAGATATTAATGACCAATGATTGTTAGTTTGAGTTATTTTGCCGTTGGAGGTGGTACTGTGTGTTTGTGTGTGTATGTGTGTGTGTGTGAGTGCGTGCGCGCGTGTGCGCACGCTCGCCTATGCATGTGTTTTTCTTCTTTTGGGTTTGTTGTGGTCTGTTTAGTCTTTTGTGTTTTCTTGGGTGTAGTTACCCTTTTTGTGTTAGGGATTTCATCCCAGCATCCTCTGTAAGGCTGAATTAGTAGAAAGATATTGTTTAAATTTGGTTATGTCATGGAATATCTTTGCTTCTCCAACTATGATGATTGAGAGTTTTGCTGGGTATAGTAACCTGGACTGGCATGTGTGTAGTCATAGGGTCTATATGACATCTGCCCAGGAACTTCTGGCTTTCATAGTCTCTGGTGAAAAGTCTGATGTAATTCTGATAGGCCTGCCTTTATATGTTACTTGACCTTTTCCCTTATTGCTTTTAATATTCTTTCTTTGTTTGGTGCATTTGGTGTTTTGATTATTATGTGGCAGGAAGAATTTCTTTTCTGGTCCAGTCTATTTGGTGTTCTGTAGGCTTCTTGTATGTTTATGGGTATCACTTTCTTTAGCTTAGGGAAGTTTTCTTCTATAATTTTGTTGAAGATGTTTTCTGGCCCTTTGAACTGGGAATCTTCACCCTCTTCTATTCCTATTATTTTTACCTGTAGTGTTTTTATTGTGTCCCAAATTTTCTGCATGTTTTGAATTAGAAACTCTTTTTATACTTTGTATTTTCTTTTATAGATGTATCAATATCTTCTATGATATCTTCTACACCTGAGATTCTATCTTCCATCTTTTGTATTCTGTTGGTAATGCTTTTGTCTGTAGTTACTATTCCCTTTCCTAGGTTTTCTATCTCCAGGGATCCTCCATTTGTGATGTTTTTATTATTCCTATTTCCATTTTTAGGTCTTGGAATGATTTGTTCAATTCCTTTACCTGTTTGACTGTGTTTTCCAATCTGCCCCCATTTAAGGTAGAGGTGTGGATGGGATGGAGATGGGGCTCAGATAGAGTAGACATGGCCCATGTCTGTTGAGCTCTGTGAGGTCCCAGCTCGCCTGAGTATTGAGGAGGGGTTTTCATCTGTGTCCAGGGAGATAGACAGGGCTGTTGGGTCAGGGAGCTGGCACATAGAGATCTCATGGGTACATGTTGAGGTGCAGGCTGAATGCCAAAAGAGGGTATTGAAACCCTGGTCGAAATCCTTTTATTTTTATTTTTTCTATTGTTTAATATTCAGGCTAATTTTAGATTACTGTCTCTGATTATATCAACCTTGTTTTAGGGTGTGGATTTAAATCCGTATCTGCCTATAGCTTTACCAAAGGAAGTTCTATGAATAAGTCAACTCACCATTTATGTAGCACTATCTGATAGAGGGGATCTACAGGATGATTTAGGACACCTTTCTGACACTATTATTTTAATTATTGTCTGTGTGTGCTACTTTCCACATAATTGTATCAGGGACTCTGTGTCATGTTTTCCACATGGAGGATAACTTTGGCTTATGTAATTTTCATTGATTGCCTGTATGGTACAGAGCATCAATCTTTACAGTTATATCTCTATTCATCTAAATATACCATATGAGTAGAAGAAGTATTGCTAGATCCTGAAAAGGCTGCTGAGTAGAGAGTTCAAGTAGGAGAATGGTATTTGGACAAGATAAATGTATAATGTGTATATATAGAGAAACACAGTAAATTCTATTGTGCAAGTATTTTGTGCTAATTGTAGTGAGCAACTGTCTTACTTAGCTTTCTATTACAATGACAAACCATCATAATCAAGCCGACTTAGAAAAATATACATTTATTTCTAAAGAGTTACATACAGTTTATAACCATTATAGTGGGGAGCATAGTATCAGGCAAGCAGGAAGGATCCTGGAAAAATAGCTGAGGGCTTATATCTGATTCATAAGTACTGGGCAGAGAAAGCTGTATTTTTAAACCTCAAATGTCACTCCTTGTCTCACAACTCCAAGGCCACATTTTATAATCTTTCTGAAATAGTTCTAACAACGGCAGATAGATCAACTATTCAAATTTATCAACCTGTGGGGGCCATTATTATTTAAACTATCATGTTATACCCCCTGACCTCCATAGGCTTGAAGTCATAAAAGCAAAATGCCGTTAGTCTAACTTTAAAAGTTCTAAGACTCATTCATAGTCTCAACAGTTTAAAAGTTCAAAGACTTGAGATTCAAAACAACCTCTGAGTTGTAATTCCCTATAAATTAAACAAACAAAGAAACAAACAACATAGTTCCAATGTACAATGGCACAGAATATATATATATTATATGCATATAATATATATATGTATATATATACTTTGTGTGTGTGTGTGTGTGTGTGTGTGTGTGTGCAGAGCCGCCACCAGAGGATATGCTAAAATGGATGAATGGATGAATAGCACACAAGGCTCATATAGTTGAATGCTAAGTGCCCAGTAGGTGGAACTATTTGAGAAGGATTAAGAGGTGTGGCTTTGTTGGAGGAGGTGTGGACTTGTTGGAATATATATATATATATATGTGTGTGTGTGTGTGTGTGTGTGTGTGTGTGTGTGTGTGTGTATAAATGTATATAACTATTCTAGAAGGGATGAAAGGAGATGACTTAGTGAGAAAATACTGGACCAAAGCAAGTCCAAAAAGGCAAAGTCCAAATCCTGTGATTCCATATCTCATGTCAAAAGGATTACAGAAGTCTCCACTATTCCAGCTGAGCCGAGTACAACACATTTCTCCCTCTTGATCTAGTTCCACTCCCTCTATATAACTCTTCCTGGCAAATATCCTATAGCTCTAGCTGCTCAAACATGGTGGGGTCTCTAACACAATCCAGGTTTTGTTTTCACAATTCCAGAGGGTTAGAGTCCATAACCACCATGGTCGGGAGCATGGTAAGAGGCAAGCAGTAAGGGGCTGCAACAGTAGCTGAGAGCTTACATATAATCCACAAACATGAAGCAAAGAGGCACAGGTAGAAAGACCAAACTAGATGGTATGGGCTTTTGAAACTTCAAAGCCCACCACCTCAGTCGCAAACTCTCCTCCAATAAGTCCATACCTCCTCCAACAAAGCCACTCTCAGCAAAGTACCTAGATACAAGATTAAACAAATAAATGTAAAAATAAAACTAAATCAGTGGCCATCCTATACACAAATGAAAAAGGGAAAGAGAAGGAAATCGGGTAAACAACTAACACCACAATAAGCTTTAAAAAATGAAATATCGGCCGGGCGGTGGTGGTGCACACCTTTAATCCCAGCACTTGGGAGGCAGAGGCAGGCGGATTTCTGAGTTCGAGACCAGCCTGGTCTACAGAGTGAGTACCAGGACAGCCAGGGCTGCACAGAGAAACCCTGTCTCGAAAAAAAAAAAAAAACCTAAAAAATGAAATATCTTGGAATAACTCTAATGAAGCAAGTGAAAGACTTATATGATAAAAATGTCAAAGTACTTGAAGAAAACATTGAGGAAGATATCAGAAGATGGGGGGATCTCCCATTCTCTTGGATCAGTAGGATTAACAAAGTAAAAATTACCATCCTACCAAAAGCAGTCTACTCTCATCATGATGTATTATGAAAGAGGAATCTGTTCTCAATTTAAAAAATAAAAAATAATCATCTTAAACTTGAAACAAATCCATCATAAATGTTGAAGGAAACATACTTATATTGTTGATTAACATGTTGTTCATAATACCGTTTGTTATCTGCGGCAGTTGTGGTCTTTTCACTAAGTTGGTTAGTTCCTTGTAGAATTATGGTTAAAGACTTCTGTAAAGTATCACTCATTAATTCCCATATGAATCTGTCTGTGTTTAACAAGAGAGGGAACAAAGCTCTTTGTTGGTAACACAGAGCCAGGGACAGATTCTCTAGACAATATTCAGACAGGCACAGATTCAGACTCAAGCAGACACATAGAGGACAGATAGAGAAAACAGAGTGAAAGCGAAAGCGAGAATACAAATCTGGACTCGCTCATTGACAAATTATAAAATTTTTAATGAATGAATGAATAAACCATTAGAAAAGATCCTACTTAATCCCAGTCAGCATGGTCATCATGAAGACTACAAGTGACAAGTGCTGGCTTAGATGTACAGAAAAGAGAACACTTAACCACTGTTTGTAGGAGAACAAACTAGTACAGCCACATTGGAACTCAGTCTGGGGGTTTCTCAAAAAACAAGAGTAGAAATAGGTCTACCATGTGACTTAGGTATGTCACTGCTAGGCACATACTTAAAGGGCTTTGCTTCCTATTACAGAGATACTTGTCCATCTATGTTCATTGCTTCTCTAGTCACAATAGCTAGGAGTAAAAAGCAGCCTAGATGTCCATCAACTAATGAATGTATAATGACAATGTGGTCCATATACTCAATGGAATGATGGAATTTTATTCAGATCTAAAGAAAAACAAAAGTATTAAACCTGCAAGTAAATGAACAAATATATATATATATATATTGACCTATGACCTAGTCTCGGAAAGAAAAGTGCTTCCTGCCTACTTTGATGTGATAATCCAAATTTTGATGACTTGGTTGTCTTTAACAATGAATACATGTAGAATACAGAAAACTAGCAAAGGGAAAATGATATAGTGGTTGCAACCTTAATGGGCGAAAGTAGAACATAGATAAAAAGAAAGGGAAGTATACTGGAACTGGAAAGAATTAGAGGATGAGAGAAAAGAAGTGTGAGGATGGGGAGAAAAAAAACTAAATGAAGTATATATGAAAAAGGTAAAAACCTACTATAGTACAATTCAAATTTTTAAAAAATACAAAAGTAAGATTGGAGGGATTTACCATGCACACCTTGATAATGCAAGGCTGCTCTTAGAGCAGTGGGGTTACTAAATAAAATTCCTAGTATTGGATGTGAGGTAACTGTAAGTACTGCTCAGGAAAGCCCAAGAGGCACTCAAAACAGGCTTTTGTCAGTCATCTTATTTGCCCAGAAATATGGTCCTGTACCATGTACTGTTAGCTTAAGTGTATGTATTTTATGATTGAAGTACAGGGGTAAAGCTTACAGCCTTCTTAATGTATAATCCTTTACAACCAAAAGCAATAAGGCTATTATCATTTATGCCCACAGCTTAACTTCTACTAATTTAATAACATTCAACAAAACATGGACAGGATTCAACACAACATAAAATAATTGTCACATGAATTAGGCACATATGGTTTATACTAACCAAGCATTCTGTTATGAACAAATTTAACTTGTTCAAAAATTACACATGCTTAATTGACCTAATTTTACCTCTCATATTCACCCTCTTTGTGCAATATTGCTGCTACATTGAGCTTTATCCTGTGAATCATGGTGCCCCAGAGAGCAATAATCATCAGTAGGATAAAATGAAGGTATAATCACAGGACATGTGAATAAGTTCTTGAATAGCCTATACACGGCAATTATCACCATTACATTTGGATGAGATTTTAGTTTTTCATTGTTTTTTTTTTTTTTTTTAGATCAGGTAATTAATGCTAAGCCCTTTTAATTTTCTTACTGATTGATAGTAAAACAACCAAGGATATAATTACTAATGGGTTTTCAATTTTATATACTGCTAGCTTATACTTAAGATTGATTTCATGTCCCAAAAACAAGAGGAATAAAAATTCAGAAAATAGATATTGCTTTAAGAAGAAAAAATGTGAATTGCATTTATACTTATAGTTCATTTCCTTTAATATCTATTCAGCCAATTGTACCCCATCCTCTCCTTAGTACACAAGCAACTGCACTTGTACCCATTAGAAATACATAATAGTACCTTTATTACTTACTGTAGCTGACTGGGTCACACTCTTCAATCATTTGAACCACCTGATCCTTTGTTTTTAAGAATAAGTATATATTGAACTGCTGTGGTGGTTTGAATGAGAATAATACCATAGGTCATATTTTTCTTTTAATTTTGAGTTTATAATATAGTTTAAGCATTGCTTCCCTTCCTTTTCTCCCTCTAAATGCTACCATATACCCACCCCACTCTCCTTCAAATTCATGGTCCCTTTTCCTCCATAATTATTATTGCATGCAAATATGTGTATATACTTATATCATTTTGAAGTATAATCTGTTCAGTCCATGTTTTCAAGGCTAACCTTTTAGCAATGGACAACTGATTGGTGTAGAAGAACACTTCCCTCACTGACAGCTTTTCTTATCTTCCTACACTAGTGTGTGTGGAAGAACACTTTTCCCACTGTCAGTTTTTCTTAACTTCCTACACTTTGTGTGTGTGTGTGTGTGTGTGTGTGTGTGTGTGTGTGTGTGT
>NC_045030.1:69102497-69108106 GCF_008632895.1 Mastomys coucha | reverse complement strand
CAGGTGTAGGGGTTCCCTGGTGAAATTTTTAGGATCATTTATGTATACTATCAAATCATCTGAAAATAATGATATTTAGGCTGGGTCTTGAGCTTGGGTGGTCTGTTGTAGCACTTGGGGCCACCCTGAGAATTGGGTTTGGGGAAACAGAGAGAATGGAGAAGGTCTACTGGCAGCCTACCTTCTGGGAGTTGTGGCCTGTGGTTGAGCAGGGGGCTGGGACACAGCAATAACAGGGAAGAAGGAAGAGGAATAGGGGTATTCCTATGGGATTTGCAGAAAGAGTGGACTGAGGGGTTGGGGGCAGGGGAACCTGCAGCAGCTGCTATGTTGCAGGGCTAGGGAGGATTCTGAGGATTGTGTCTGGAGGAACAGAGAGAGTAGGGAAGGTCCCTGGGCAGCCTGGGAATCTTAAAGTAGTTTTAATCTACAATTTTCCAATGTCTAAGGACTCATTACATATTTATTATAGGTTAGCCCCTGTGCTGGGTATTGTTATACAAAGCTCACTGCTCTATATGTCCTCTTTTAGGAAACAGAGTGTGATACAAGTATAGTGCAAATGGGAAGAGTCATATGAAGGAAGGATCTTGGAGTTGTATTGGTGATAGGTTAATTTTATCATGAGTGCTAATCTATAGTACTCAGACAAGGGTTAAATAGCCACTCAAAGTGAGAGCCAGATTAGTAATCATGCATTAAAACAGCCAGGTTAAAAACACCAGCTCTTTCTTATGCCTGATCTATGCCAAGGCTCTATTCTAGGAACTAAGAACCATGAGGCCATCAGCAAGTTAATTAACAACCTCTCAGAGAATCCATTTCTGGAACTACTGAAGGGTTTTATGCAGAGGGATAGAGTTATATTTCACTTCAGGAAGATTGGTTGAGTATCTGTGTAGGGAGTGGTTTGAAACAGCAAAGCAGAAGCAGGAACTGAGATGAGAGACCAGAGCTTTGTTGAGGACTGGATGTTTTCAAATGCAAGCTCTTTTATATGCATTCCCAGGATCTGGCCATGCCGGTGCTGACAATGATTCACCATATACAGTACTTACTTCAGGTTTGGCATGTAGCCAAAGACCAGTGAGGAAATCTACCCCTCCTCCCCGGTAGCACACAGGGCCCATTCAGTATCCTTCCTTTAGACTATACTGGGCTTCTTGCCCTCCAATCCCCAGGCCTCACCAGCCCTGGGGAAATGACAGGGCCTGGGAATCAGAGAGACAGTGCCCTTCCTCATCATGCTCAGCTGCCCTCCTGGCTGGGAGGTCATGGATTGTCCTGGAGGAGGAACAGCTTTCAGCCTATTTGCTCGGAGATTCTCATGGATGTAAACTTTCTTCCCCTTGCCTACAGAAAGGACACACACAGCCTGTATTTCTGCTGGAACTAAGCTAAGATGTAAAGGCACAATACCTTTGAGCTCCTAGACTGGAATTGGGCTTGTCCAGGGAGATTTCTTTTTAAAGCAATCCATGATTGTTGTTGTTGTTATTATTATTAACCAGAGTGTTGATTGTTTTTTATTTGGTGATTTCTTTAATACCCACTATGATACAATACAGAAAAGGTGTAGAAAATAAATAAACCTGTGTAACTTTCCTTAAATAAGTTTTCCCAATATATCTGGCATTGTGCTCTTGTACTGCATATCTAGTAAGTGCTATGTAGAAATTATTTGGAAAAATTCCATTATAATCAATCTGAAATGGAAGGGCGTATTTGGGAAGTACAGTGTAATGAAGAGAGATGTGATTTTAGAGTTATCCTTGTACTTTATGACCTGGGTTACTAGACAGGTTAGCTAACCTTTTTGAGTCTTTGTTTCTTTGTCTATAAAACTGAGTTAACACTTGAATATTTTCTCAGGACTACAAGAAATGAAGTAGGCAATACTTTTAGTATATAAGAAATAATTACATGGCAGGAGACATGGCTCAGTGTATGCACATGCAACTCCATATAACCATATGCATATATAAATGTATATATACACAAACACAAGTATGTAACATTATGTTACATATTTGAGTTTGTAACATGGATAGGTAACTTTTGTTTGTTCATCGTTGTTCCTGCTTCTCACCCGAATTAAAAAAAAAAAAAAGGTCTAAAGAGAGTCTGAAAATTAGGAGGAAAGGTGTGAATCTGAGTCCTTTGCTTGTCTGCCCTTGCCCATCTGCTGGCTACTACTTGAAAATGCATGATAGATGGATGGACAGATGGACGCATAGATGTATAGAAAGAACCCAGAGTTCTGGTTGTGTTCTTGTGATAAATTCTCCTTTTCCATACAGCATCCCTTTCTCTATCTGAAGTATTCTATTTTGCAGCCACTACTTCATCTTTCCTGGCAGCAATACTTTCTTAGCTTATGCCACTATTGCCTACCTGTCAGTCTGAATCTTCCAATCCTTTGACACCCTTCATGGATTTAAACAAGTCCCTTATCTATAAATGTCTCTGTTAAAGGAGCTTGAATCCACAGTGTGGATATCCAGAACTGTCACATATGTTCTCTAGGTGTTGCTTAGCAGCCACTGCCTCACCAGCCCTTGTCATACTTTTGGAGTTCAAAGGTTAAGGCCTAGTTCAGTGAATGGGAGGAGGAGAGTGGGAACAAACGTCAGCAGATGACACTCCCTGACATTGATTCCTGTTTCTCAGAAGTGGTATTTTCTTGGTTCCTTTCCCACAGCTGAGCTTGTCATAAAGGAGCTCTGTTCTCTAAGCATTTGCTAATTGCAGCATCACTGGGTTAAAAAAAAAGTCAAGAACATAGAGACTGTAGTCTTAATTCATTTTGATGTCTAGTTCTTTCTTGCAAAGACAGTTTCCAATCATATTTTTGATATACCAAAAATTATTAATTCAGTTGTACTGACACACTCAAATTTCTAATATTTAAATAACTCTTTATTCTAATTAAGGATAAATTACATTAGATATATTGGGTTACAGAGCTGCAGAACACCCAACAGTTACATAATCTCTTGAATTCTGTCAAAACAGCCTTTTTCAGGGTGGGGGAGGGGTTCTCCACAAATATCTAGTGAATATCTAGGCCTTTCAGTGAAATTTTTTTGACAACTAATTTTCTACTGAAGCAAATACCAGTTACACTTACAGTTCACTTTGATCCTTTGATCTGGTGATGAGATGAGAGAGTGAGGCAGGGCGCTGGGGGTGGGGGAAAACTGAGGAGAATTCCTTTGGTGGTTTATATAGCTCCTTTCACAGGATTAAGATGGGAATCCAAAACAAAACAAAACCAAAATCCCAGCATTGTTTAAAGCTATAATAATTAGGATGCTTCACATTAGGTGGACTAAATTGTAAAGTGATCCCAGTGGCTCTGAAGTAGTCAGGGAGTCCATTTTATTCTGTGCTTAAGCATTCCCTGAAGGAATCCTGCTGATTCTGGAGATTAAGGAAGAACTTCCTGGTGATAATTAATTAATTGCATGCACCACTTTAATTTCAAATGAGTCATTTCAGTTTGGGGATAAATAAAATCCTCTAAACTGTGAAAGGAATGGTGATGACCATATCTTCATCTGTGTACTTATTTCTCTTAGACTCCTAGAGCTGATGTTGCCATGACTGCCACCTCTAGAGCTCAGAAGAGGCCCAGACTGCTTTTTTAAAAATTAATTATAATTATTTCACTTAATTAACAATCCATCTTTGCAACCCCAGACCCCCTCTCCCACAGTTTCTCATCTTATTCTTCCTCCCCACTGTTTCTGAGAGGATGCTCCCCTTAACTGTTGCCAGAGGACTGACCCCTGGTACAGGTAGTATGTTGCTAGAAAAACCTAGTACAAATAACATGACCCAATGCATGTTGTGCATTTCTTTTTATTTAAATTCATTATTATACTTTGTGTGTGTGTGTGTGTGGGTGTGTGTGTCTGTGTGTCTGTGTGTCTGTGTGCGTGTGGGCATGCACATTCATGCAATGGCATTCATATGGAGAGAACAAGGGACAATTTTTGGAAATTAGTTCTCTTTTCCCACTGTGGATTTCGAGAATCAAACTCAGGTCATCTTTTTGAGTAAAGCAGGGATTCCTCTAAAGCTGGTTAAAATTTAGCTACCCCCTATAGTGTCGACCACAGTAAAGGAGTTCAACAGTTCTTGAATGAATTGATTCTAGTGTAGATTTCAATCACAGCAAAACTCTTTATTCATAGGAATGAATAAAGAACACAGGTAAGTGAAAAATACAGAGGCAGATGCTTGGATGTTCACAGTCAATCATTAGACTCCGAGGGTCCCCAATGGAGGAGTTAGAGGAAGAAGTGAAGGAGCTGAAGGGGTTTGCAACCTCATAGGAAGAACAACAATATTAACCAACTAGACCACCCAGAGCTCCCAGGGACTAAACCACCAACCAAGGAGTACAAATGGAGGGACCCATGGCTCCAACTGCACATGCTGTAGCAGAGGATGTCCTTGTTGAGCATCAGTGGGAGGAGAGGCCCTTAGTCCAAAGAAGACCAAAGTAGGGGAATTCGAGGGCAGGGAAGCAGGAGTGGGTGCTTGGGTGGGGAAACACCCTCATAGAACCAGGGGGAGGGGGAATGGGATAGGGAGTTTCTGGGGAGGGTGGAACCTGCAAAGGTGATAACATTTGAAATGTAAATAAAGAAAAGATTTTTTTTTTTTTATTTTATGTACATTGATGTTTTGCTTGCATGTATGTCTTTGTGAGGGGCCAGATCCTCTCAAACTGGAGTTACAAACAATTGTGAGTTGCCATGCAGGTGTTAGGAATTGAATCTGGGTCCTCTGAAAGAGCAGCCAGTTCTTTTAACCACAGAGCTGTGAGCAGGGTACTGGGAGGAGAGCCGGGTATGGGTGAAGGGGATACTGCAATCGGAATGTAAAGTGAATAAATAAATTAATGGGGACAAAAGAAGTGGAGATAGGAAAGAAACTTAATCTCTGATAATCTATTTGAAAAACAGTACCTTGAAATGACACCATTCAATGAATATTGTGATACTTTTCTTTAAATATCTGCCTTGGTTTATATCATTAACTTCTTTCACATCTGAAAGTTCCTGTCCTTTTGTATACCTCACCATAAATATAAATTGATACCACCAGCATGGTGAAGCCATTGTCCCAAGTTATTATAAGAGAAGGGTATGAGAAAGTCCCTAGTGAAGGTCAAGTGGGAACTTAACTTCTGTTTGAACCTGAAAGTAGTATCTTTCAACCCAACCATAAATCCTTCTTTAGTTGTAGTTTTGATTTTGGCACTAGTAACCAAATAAAGGCAACAAACAGAGTTACAATTACCTTGTTTTTAACAGCATATAAAATGCACATGATAGTATCTACAAAGTAGACAAGGACACAATCACAAAAAACCTTTATTAATTGATTTGCAATATATACATTATGCCCTGAGTGCAAACACTCATGCATCTGCACATATGTGGGCACCTCTAACACACACACACACACACACTCACACACACACACACACACACACACACACTCAAAGGTAATTAATTGGATGGTCCTTGCTTGACTGAGAATCCCTAAGGATAGAGGTGGTGGCAGAGACATCAAACAATTTTTTTCTCTTCAGA
>NC_045030.1:69100446-69102120 GCF_008632895.1 Mastomys coucha | reverse complement strand
CACACACACACACACACACACACACACACACATATACACATATATACGGAAAGAAGCCAGTTCTAGGTTTCTGCCTCAGGCCATTATATATACGTATAATAAATATTTAATTGTGGTGGGTTACCACCACTGTCTGATGCCAGGAAATGAATTCAAACTATTGAAAAGTCTGAGGTATAAACTATAATCTGACAACAGTCACAATTTGTTTAATGTACTTTATATACCTCATATCATTCCTAGTTACTTACATACACTTAACACAACAAATAAGGTTAGCAATATTTTATTGTCTAGGAAAATGAAGCCCAGAAATTCTAAGCACTTGACTTATGGTACCTAGTAAACTAGAAAGGGGCAGAGGGGAGAACCTAGCTTTAGTCTGTTTGGTCTTTAAAATACAAGCTGTAACATCCCAAGATTCCAAAGTTATCATAACATTAATAGTCACTGTTCAAAATTATCACCTGCCTCCTTCTTTTATATTTCCAAAGGGTCTTAATGACTATTATGACTTCGAAGAATACTATAAAAATCTCATTGAATGCTATTATGGTTATAAGTAATGTTTCCTTATGTATTTGGAGATTTATTAAGACATTATTGTTAAAATTCCCTGCTCAGGATTAAATGGTTCAAATTTTAATGCTTGATAAATTACTTTGTTAGATATACCATTTCTGCTATAATACCTCTTAAAACTAAAATTTTAGTTTTGAAACAGAGAACTCTGACAAAATGAGAATGGAATATATTTTTTTACACTCAAAATCTTCGGTATGCATATTAAATTTTTCACATGACTTAACATTTTAATTCTTGCTTCATGGATATGTTTGGACTTAAAATATATTTGATTTTATTTTTTCTTTTAAGAAGTACTTTTATGACTTGGATTGGATTTCACTAACACTGAAAAGAAATAAACATGAGAGTGGATTTTAATTCACTTAGTAATTTATATGAACATATCAATATGGAGATGGAATTAGCAATGCACCCATATACTATAATAAAGTCTGAAAGGAAGCCCAACAAAACTTAAACAGCATTTCAAATTACATTGTGTTACATATGTTATTCCTAGCATTGCTACATACTAGTTGTGTAATTCTAAACATATTGATTAATCATTAATTATAGTGATCCTTCATTTATTCATCTATACAGTGGGACTTATAGTATCTACTTCTTAGAGAGATGGTACATTGTTAATCAAGCTCTTCTAGCGGTTTCTGTAAGTTGGAACAATTATTTATTCTAATGATTTTCTAAAAGCAGAAAGGAGAGGGAAAAGTAGATCCCTTCAGTGCACAATATAGAAATCACTTTCCTTCATTCTGTCTCTGTTTCTTTCTCTGTCTATGTCTGTCTCTCTGTCTCTGTCTCCCTGTCTCTGTCTCTCTATCTCTCTGTGTGTTGCAAAACATGTAGAACAGGATACTTTTTTTTTTCTTTTGTGATGTTTGAACTTTTTATTATACTTGACTTGTGAGAGTGCCTTTATGTTAAAAACCTAAGACATATATGATTACAGCTAATAATATGTCTATCCCATCCTATACACATTAGATTACTGAAATGTGCTGTCTAGGTTGCTCTTATCTTTTTCTTTTAGATATTTTCTTTATTTACATGTAAATTTCTCCATTCCCAGTTTCCCTTCCAAAAAAC
>NC_045030.1:69083846-69099898 GCF_008632895.1 Mastomys coucha | reverse complement strand
TCTATGGAACAGAATTGAAGACCCAGAAATGAACCCACGCACCTATGGTCACTTAATCTTTGACAAAGAACAGGATACTTAATGTATAGATCAGTAGCACAATGTTAAGGTGTACATGGACAGAAGGTAATTTAACTAGGACTTTAATAATCATGCAGATCAGATTATTGCCATTGTTGGTCTCTGTTCAGGAACAATCAGTGACTTTACATTCTTTTAAAATAAGTAAAAACCTCTGTTCCCATAACCAATGACATCCAAAACAGGCTCAGTCTATCTGTGGAACAAAGCAGTTCTAATTTGGCGATTTCAATAGGAACCAGGGTGTGTCCTGTTACAGGAGATATTCCAAATGCTTTTTAAGGATAGAATAAGGTAAACAAATAGTATTCTATTGATTGGTTGTTAAGAACTAAGACTGGAGATGAATAGTACCTTAGCATTGTACAACAAGCTTAGTCTATATCATCTCTTTAGAAAAGAATTTAGTTTATACAATTCCCAGGATGCTTTTTTCAGAGATACCTGTCATTTGGGATATCACTAAGTTCATAGAACAGCTACCACAGCACAAGATTGGTCACCAACTTGAGTTATAGATGACAACGTTCTCTCACAGTATGTTAAATAGTTGTATTTGTATATTAATGGTTGCATTTATTTATTTTAATTATACTTTAAGAAACTAATATGCCAAAATTAAATCTATAATTTCAACTTTAGTTTATCCTATGGCAAGATACTGTAGGCCTAGGACATAAATGATATACTTCACATTTTATTTATTTTTTTGTTTGTTTGTTTATATGTGTGTATGTGTGATATTTGGAGATTTTATGTAGAATGTGTATGTTCAGGTGACTGTAGAAGCCAGAGGTTTCTGTCATATCCATTAGAAGTACAGTTATAGAGGGCTGTGAGCAACCTGAGATGAGTGCTGGGAAAAGATCTCCAGGCCTCTCCAAGAACAGTAAGAGCTCTTAACCACTGAGCCATCTCTCTAGTTCCCTCATGTAAAAAGATATCAGACAACGATAATTTATGTTTAGAAGCCAAAATTTAATGTCATTTATAAATATAGGGTTTTTTTGAGAAAACAATCTATGAAGATCTGCCTTTCCCCTCTTGTTCCTCTTTATAGTTTTATGATCCACCCACCTCAATAGGTATATGCATATATCTATGATCATTAAACCTAGGATCTGAATATAAGACAAAATGTGAAGCATTTCTTTCTGAATCTGGGTTGTTTTTACTTAATGTGGCTTCCAGTTCATTCCATTTTCCTGCAAATGTAATGATTTTACTGTTTTAATGGCTGAAAAAAATCAGTTGTGTAAATGTACTGCCACAATTTTAGCACTGCTCATTTATTGATGTTCATCAAGTTTAGTTCCATTTCTTATGTATTGTGAAAAATACCACAATAATCATGGCTTTGTAAGTATCTCGGTAGTATGATTTAGGGTCCTTTGAGTATACATCTCAGAGGTATACCAGGGTCACATTATAGTTCTAGTTTTAGCTTGTGGTTATTATTTTGAGAAATCTCAGTTCTGATGTTCATTACAGCAGAAATCATGTCTATTCCTTCATACCTAATCAGAATTTATCATTATTTGTTTCCATGATTTTAGCCATTCTGACTGGAATGAGTTGAAATCTCAAAATTCTTTTAGTTTGCCTTTCTCCAATGGCTGAAGAATTTGAACAGTTTTCACACACTTATGACCCATCTGCCCTTCATCTTCTGTTAATGTGATTGACTCATTTATTGACTGTATGCTTTGGTTTTATTTTTTTGTACTTAGTGTGCCTTTATTTATTTAAACAATTATTATATAATTACAACATTTCTCCCTTCCTTTTACTCTCTCCAAACCCTCCAATATACTAACCCCATACTCTCTTTCAAATTCATGGCCTCTCTTTTCACTAATTATTATTGCATGCATATTGCCATATTTTATTTGGTATAGATAGTAAGGAAGTCATTCTGGGAAAAGGGTAAAATAGAATATAAATTTTTATGCCAATTAAAAACATAATCAATCAATGAAATAATCATAAAATCCTTATGCATAACAAACAACTATAACATTATAGGCTTGTAATTAGATAAAACTGTTTTCTTGTGGTTGATAAGTTTGAGACAAGGTTTTACTATTTGACGCAGGCTAGCCTCAATCTTGCAATTATCCTGACTTGTCTTCTCAAATTCTAAGATTATAGGCCTGTAGCACTACACAGGATAGAACTGGATGAAATTTAATATTTTAGGTGTCAGTGTGTAACTTTCTATCCTTACCTATCATTGCTCTATCCTAAGCAAAAACGGCTATATCTTTTGTTACTTTATATTTTCTATGTTTTATATAGACAGAATCACATCATTTGCCAGGCAGTAGTGGCTCACGCCTTTAATCCAGCACTTCGGAGGCAAAGACAGGTGAATTTCTGAGTTCGAGGCCAGCCTGGTCTACAGAGTGAGTTCCAGGACAGCCAGGGCTACACAGAGAAACCCTGTCTTGAAAAAACAAAACAAAACAAAAAAAGAATCACAACATTTGTTTATATTTTTCACCAGTTTTCTTCTTTTTAAAAAAACATGTTCTCTCATACAATATAACCTGACCACAGCCTCCCCTCCTTCCCTCCTCCCAGGCCCCTCTCCTACGTCCCCTCTTTTCCAGTTCCACTTCTCCTCTGTTTCCCATCAGAGCAAAAGCAGGCCTCTCAGGAATATCAACTGAACATGACATGATGCAATGAGACTAGGTTCAAACCCTCATATCTAGGTTGGATGAGGCATCCCAGTAGGAGGGAAGGGACCCATGAGCAGGTAAAACAGTCAGAGACAAGCCCAATCAATTTTACTGTTAGAAGTCACACAAAACCCACCAAGCTAGCAACTGTAACATACATACAGAGAACCTAGCTCAGACTCGTACAGGCTCCATGACTGCAGCTTCACTAACTGTGAGCCTCTTTGAAGCCTATTTAGTTGATTCTGTGGGCCAAGCTCTCTTGTGTCTTCGACTGCTCTGGCTCCTATAATTCTTTCTGCCCCCATGGGCTTCTCTGTGCTCCAAGAGGAGGGACCCAATGAAATTCTTCAATTTGGGATCTCTCTCAGCCTAATGTTTGGCTGCGGTTCTTCCTGTCAGTTTTCACAGGGCATGTTTTCTCCAGTGCATGTCCATGCTGTAATGTTTGTTACAAAAGTCTTCTTTTAAATGACTCTTATGCCTTTATATACATATTGATGGAGTCTGTAGTTCTTACCCTTTGGCTGTCATCATAAAGTTTTGAACAGTTACTGATACAATTTCATGTGGGAATATGTTAACATTTCTATTAGGTATTAGTCTTATAATGCATATGTGGCTCTTTTCTCTAAATATTTAAATTTAAAACCAAGAGTAATTATATCAATAGGAATCTCAAAGGGTTGCTTTGTAACTAATGAATCAATGATTGTAATTGTTTTCCTTCCATCCTTGGTGCTTACCAGAGGTCAGTGAAGGTTAGTTGCACCCATTACTGTTATTGCTGTTGTTGTCATGTACCTGCAGTACAGAAATAAATCCATGATAGTTGTAGAATCTATGTTTATCAGTAAACAAAGCAACAGGGTGTTCTGCAATCTGGGACTTGACATCTCCTTCCAAAAGAGATATTTGATTTTTGTCTGAATATAATATAGTGCCATGTATGGTTATATCAACAAGGGGCTTTTATAGTTTTGAGAGTTTCAGCCTAGTACAGTAATTCTTTTCCTTACTCTGACAAGTTTTATTTCCATCTTTTTGCCAACAAAACAAGCTTAGAGCTACCCTGCTTTCTCCTTTTTCTTTTATATACACACAAATATCAATATATATATGTATATATGTACATTATATATATATTGCACAATATATATGTATATATTATCAATATATATATGTACACATATATGCATATATATATATATATATATATATATATATATTTACTTTTTCAGTTTACATCCTGCTCACTGCCCCCTCCTAGTCACCCTCTCCCATAATCCTTCTCTCATCTCCCATCCCCTTTGCCTCTGAGAGGAGGGTGCCCCTACTGGTTATCTCTCCATGCTGGCCTTCATGTCTCTAGGAGTTTAGGTGCTTCTTCTCCCACTGAGGCCAGACAAGGCAGCCCACCTAGAAGAATATATCCCATATACAGCCAACAGTTTTTGGAACAGCCCCCACTCCAATTGTTCAGGATCCACATGAAGACCAAGTTGCAAATCTGCTACATATGTGCAAGGAAGGAAACCTTTGGAGCTTTGGCCATTAGCTAGAGGTTATAGATTCATTCTGTATACATGTGTAAACATTTGAATTCATTCTAATTATCTGCTTTCCATAGAAACTCATGAGTAGGATTTAGTGTGCACCTCCTCTCCTCTCTGATAGATCCTCTCCTAGGCACTTTATGAATGCTCTTATTTAGTTTTCACAATAGCTCTACGACAGAATGTGCATCATTTGCTTTCACAGAGGAGATATTGAACTTCACAAAATGAATTAGCTTTCTGGAGGTCAGATATTAGTTTTTACAGTGACTTTACTTTCAAAGCCACTTCTACACAGTTGCTTTATTCACTTCTTATTTCCTAAAGTGTATACTTAAGCACCCTTGAAGATGAAATTATTTAAAATACCTTCTATGATTTGACAGTCCACATTTAAGTATTTTATTATAATTAGAGAAGTCAGTGGGCAGGCAATTGTAATTTATCACAGTAGAAGCCAGTAAACCATTTATTTTTGATTCTGTTGGTGAAGTTTTCTGTTTCTCTCTCTCTTGATAACCCAGCAGGATGTCATTGTAGAGGTTCCTAATCACATCATGGTTCTTGCACCATTAATTATAGACAGGCTGTGAGAAATGTATCCATTATATAAATGACTCCTTTCACTATGATACCTAAATAATTTTTAAGTCACATTATGCTCAAGTCATTCAACTTCAATTTAACCACAGACAGACATAATATACTTGTTACACAAGTTGGAGGGTGTAGAGTTTTACACTTTCAGACCCCTAATGCAATGTGCTAGACAGAGCAATTTAGAGGAAGTTTAGAAGTACAATGCCATTTGCTCTGTCTCTTTTTTTGAATGGATTTGTAATCTCCCAGGAGTTTTTACCTTAATTCTTTAGTTCTGGGGTTTCAGGCAGGGTAGCGCTTTTAAGGGCTAAGGGGCTGATTTAAGAGGTATGGGGGACCTTTATAGTTGGGCATATCTTAAAAGTAGATTTCTTCAGTATCAGGGCTATAGTTCAGAAAAGAACAAGGGAGCTCATCAGTTGTTTTTCAAAAGTCAGTGGAAAGGCGCAACTATAATCATGATGTGATGTGGGTCAGTCAGGAAAGGAGTGCAAGGTTAATTGGGAAGTGCAGAAGCCTTTCCAACCTTAACTCTCTTAGCTCAGACATTCCCTTGGTGAAGGTAGAGGATAAGTTCTTGTTGCACATTCCAAAGTGTGTGTGTGTGTGTGTGTGTGTGTGTGTGTGTGTGTGTGTGTGTGTGTATGTGTTTGCTGGTGGGCAGTAAGAGACTGCATATGCTTTCATTGGGTAATTGTATTAAGTACATGGGGGAAGTGCATTCTGGGCTCAGTCTCACTGTTTTTAATTCTCCTCCCCAGTGTGCTACAGGGATCCCATTTTCAGGACCAGCCATCCTCCTTCCTCTTCACACACAGAAAGTAAAAGGGGTAATTATCCCCCAGGAACACCTTAATTGTTCCAATTAACCTGACCACTTTTTGCAATTAAAGCCAAGCAGAGAAGGGGATTTAAAGTGATCCAACACCATTTATGAGCCGTAGATAAGTAATAGGCAAGTAAAAGTATTTTCTATAAAGGGCCTTCTCTGAACTGCCATAGAATTGCACTAAAGGACGTTTTTACCACCACTGCTTAGAGTAAAAATGACATTTTAGGTGTTTTAAATTGTACCATCACCATATCTCCAATAATAAAGGACATGATCACAATTATCTGTGTTAATTGAAGCTGTGGAAGCATTCAGTGAAGGGGCTGTTTAACTGCTTTCATAGGCCAGCAGGCAGACAGGCCTGAGTCTCAGCATCCCACCCACAACATTAATATGAGCTGTAATCTGAAAAGCCTTTCCAAATCCTTCTGAACATCTCCATTCTTACTTGTACATCAGGCACTTATCGTAGCTCATCTCAGAAGTCTCTACCATCTCTAGGGAGTAGTCATTGTCTGTATTTTTTAGATAATGAAGCTGAGGGCCCATGAATTGAAGTAACCTTCCCCAGTTTAGAACTACACAGGCTCTAAGTGGTTAATATATGTATTTAAACTATAGTGGATTAATGGAGTAAATTTGTGTTTTCCCATTTTATTTTTATTTCCTTTTACTTCTTAACACTTACTGAGATGTACTATGTGCCAGGCACTTTGTTAAATATTGGAGCTAAAATAAGTAGTTACCGTTCCCATTGAGCTTAAAACTAAGCTTTGTAAGACTAGAGGACCCATGCCATTGTTGCCATTGTATAAAATGCTGATGTCTTTACAATTGTATTAGCTCAAATGAATGAATAGATGCACTTTAACATATAAGCGAAACACTCAGGTGCATCTCTCCCTCTAGGACATCCTATCTTTTCAGGGTTATGGCCTTACATAGTTGTGTTACTCAGCTACACATCTAATTGTGTTGCAGGGAGCTAGCTGTAAGGGAGAGTAGTCATCTAATATCTCTTACAGCTCCAGAGTTTATCTTAAATATGGTAAGTAGGTGAATGGTGTAGTTTCACAGGATATGTAAACTACACAGGCTCTAAGTGGTTAGTATATGTATTTAAACTATATTGGTTATGTGAAAGGTAAAAAGCATGGGAGTTTTGGGGAGAACAATACACAGGAGTCATATCATGTTTGTTTATGTAACAGGTAGCTATTTTCCATACTGCTAAGTATGTTGTAGAAGTCACACATGCCCCCAGTTATAATTGTTAAGAAAATTCACCATGGGATTAGACTAATTACCTTTTTTCCATTCATTTAATGATCTAGGCAATAGTACATGTCTCAGTTTCATCATGTATAAAATAGAAAACTGTAAACCATTAACCCAAGAATGCTGGGAAGGTTGTATTTTCTAATACATATAAAATAAAATGCTATCTGAGTGTTTTGCATATAGAAAGCATTCAGAAGTTGTTATCTTAGTATTATTCCAGAATCTTAAATGGCAACTTGTTTTACATACCTCAGAAAGAACAGATGGTTTAATTAATAAAATGTCTACACTATTTCATTGCTGTTAAAGAGCTTAAAGTTTTCTGAGAAAATGATTTCTAATCATTAGAGTATGGAAAGGGAATTAGCACTACCTACTCTTATGTTCTCCCAGGGAGCTATGGCACAAATACTCAGGGATGGGTGACTGTTTGACAGAAAGCTTCATGATCTTATCATTATGCCTACATTTGGGGATAGAATCAGCTTTACTGGATTATTTTGAGGGTAAGATGAACCAACACATACCAAAGCACCAAACATGTTAACTACTACAAGGAAACTGAGGCTCACAGATGCTAAATCGCTGTAGTAAGTTCACAGTAGAAATTATTTGCAAATAGTTCATCATATTCTAGACATCATATATTCTGCATCACAAATTATCTGCTGTGAATCTTTAGGAAATGTAGCCTCTTCTATTCCTAATGTCTTCCTTTGTAAAATATAAGAGTAATTGATCAAGATACATAAAATGCTTATAATATTTCCTAGTATGTAGAAGGTTATTACTGTCAAAAATTACTTACTTTATTACTGTGATTTTTGTCCAAGGCACTTTCAGTTTTAAATCTCTTATAAAGTAGGTCACAACTCCGTAAGAGGAAAATGAGATGGGTGGGGAGGAGGCATCTGGAGCTCAGGGTTTACCTGATTGTCCATCTCATTAAATACCAATTACATTGGGTTTACTCATTGGAAAAAATTGGAGTCACCTTTAACTGTTCCTTGTTCCTTTTACTACCATTTTATTTAATTAAGAAATGCTTTTGCCTTTGCCTTCAAAATAAGTCCAAATTCTGACCTCTTTTCATTAATTTCATAGCTACATCCTTGACCCAGAACAATATCTTCTCTCAAGTGATTTATTGCAATAGCATTCTGACTGGTCTCTATGCTTTTAACAGTGAATTCGCAACACAGCAGCCAAAATGACCCTGTTAAAACCTAAGGAAGGTCATGTTACTCTTCTATTCTCCTATTGTTCTTTTCTTCCTCATTGATAGCTGTTTCTTTAATTTCTATAGTAATAAACTACTACTGCATAGCTAATTGTCATAAACACAGCAACTTGAAATACCATTCACTTATTATTCACAATTTCCATGAACCAAGGTTCTACTTTGCTTCCATAAGATTTCCTTATGGTTGGCCTGTTTAATTTCTCTTTTACTGGCTCTGATACATGACAAATCATCCTGTAAGTTTTCCTTTTATAGAGTATCATACCATCAAAATCATATACCATGTTTCTTTTACAGGCAGGTTCTTCAAATTAATACTATAAAACTGAGATTGACACATGTATCTTTGTAGCTTGATTCCTCTTTATTTCTAAGTGATTTTGAATTGTAAGAATATAATAGTTTTTCTCTTTGCCTGTTGAGAGACGTTGGCTACCGGCATCTAGGTGTTTATAGGTAGAGCTGCTCTATGTCTATATATGTGTTCAATTCTGATCAAGTATGTTTGCATGATCACTGAATAATGATACTACTATTTCCTTTAATCAATTGATTTGCAGATTATATAAACTGAATTTTGCATGCTAGATCAGTCTAGCATACTTGTAATAAAAACCCTGATTTCTCATGACATATCATTTTTCTATGTCATAGGGGTCAATGAAGCAATATTGTGTTGAGAATGTTTATATCTAAGTACATGAAAATATTGGTTTGTTTCCTCTTTATTGAAGTACCATTATGTGGATTTGCTATTGGGAAAATATTAGCCATATGAATGTATACTTTTTAACTCTGATATTATTTCCTAGAAAAGATGGTGAATTCTTTTTGGTGTATGGCCATATACCTATGCTCAGATGGTCTATACTAATTGCATTCACAGATTTACCTATAACAATGTTTTAAAAAGGACATAATGGTTAAAGTGAGACATGGTCAGGAGTTCTAGGAGAAGTTTAGGGAGTAGAAATGGATGGCTATGATAATTTATATTCTATAAATATATGAAACTTTATTTCACATTTTAAAAGTTTTTCTTTACTTTTGAACCATGTTAACTTTTATGATGACTTCTTTGATCCAAGAATTATGTGTAAAAATATTTTGTGTCTAATATATGGGGATGTTATAGTTGCCTTTTTATTATTGACATCTAACTTTCAAATGATTTCTGTATGGCACCATTAGTCAATATGTGTTTCAGTATAGCCTATATGGACTCTTAGAGTATTCCTTTAGCTCCATGTAATCATTGTTTGTCTTCATTTCCATTAGAATGTATTATCTACAGTCAATTATTTTCTGTTGACTAAAAAATGAGTATAAAGAGAAAGAGCCCTTATTATTTTTATTTAGCTAAGTAAATGTGTACTGAATTTCATTTTATTCACTTAACCAGTTTAAAGCAACTTGAAAGCCTAATATGTACCAGATTCTGCTCTTGGTGTTAGGAATAAGACAGTGAGTAAAACTAAACAGATATTCACCTCAGTTATAATTATACTTCATATGGGTAAGCAGAATTTAATCATAATACATGATAATGAGGAGATAAATATCTTCAAAATTTAGTGTAGTACTTCAGTTTCTGGTCTGGAAGTCATTCATTTTATAACAGATAAACAAGCCGCAATAAATTGAAAGTCAATTACTTTTTAAGAATTAATCAGATAACTGAAGTCACTGGGAAAACCTGGGAAATTTTTGGAAGATATGTAATTACACTAAATCATAACCAAACTACTTTATGTGGAATAGAAACTGTAGAAACCATGAGCATAGTCACACTGAAAATTTGCTAAGATATTGGAGGTTGAAGCAGACTAATTTGACACTGAGAAACTAACAAACAGCAGCATTTTTAAAGATTCTCATCCTCTTTGGAGGATATATACCTTTGACCACTACCAACAATGTGATTGAAAAGTTGTGTCTACAGATTATTGTAGGTGTTATACAATGAATGAAATTGGTCTGTCTCTATTAGATCGTTCAGAATTTGAAAGCTTCAAGTGAACATAAATTTTTGGTGAAGGAGTAATAAATACATAAAACTGTAATAACTTATAAAAATGAAAAATGTCTACTTAAATACGATTTACTCCTGGTATGCAATCAGAAATTTTCAGTTTTAGCAGCAACTAATTCTAACACTACAACTACAGAAAGAATGGTAAGGTGATAGTGCATTGTCTGCCCCTTGCCAGTGCTTTCCTGGTTATCAATTATATACAAACTTTGTTTGAAAGTTTTCATCTAGACAACTTTAAAAGAATATGAAGCATTAATTGGTCTGAAATATTTACCCTGTAGAGTTATGTTTTAATTGCTTGACAAAAGCCTCCACAAATACCGAAAGCTGACACATCATCTTATCAGTGTTGATGTGTGGTTATGAAGTTGGACCTAAACTTATCTGGAAAGAATATATGTCTGAAATATTCTTGCCTGGAGCATTTCATCTCTTATGAACTTTAATGTCAGAGGTGGAATGTTGCAGGTTAGGTAGAAAAACAATTGGTGTGTTTCAATTTCCTACTTATTCAAATATGAACTCTTAACTTGAAATAATTGCAGGTTTAGAAAAATGGCAACAATAGTGGTTTCTTGACAATTGTCAGTTTCTCCTGTTACTAACCTGTTACATACCCATAATACAAATAATACAACTAAGTCATAGCAATAATTTTATTTTGTAATTATTTTATTAATTAGTGACCCCACTTACATTATTTTTAGGATAGAATTTTGCAGTTCTAATGAAAATAATAGGGAACTTGAATGGATAACTTTGTAGGGAGATTCGGTCCACTCTGCATTTAAAGAAATAAAATATCAAACTTCAGCACATATGCTTGAAAAAGGAAACAACATCATTTTTCTGAAGGAAACAGTATTCTGAAAATTACTTGGCTAGAAGAATGTTATACTGGGGCCCAGAAAACCCAGGATCCAAGCTCATTTCTACCATCAATGAATTCTGTAAATTTGTGCAAGCCACAGCACTTCCAGGAACAATTTGAGATCACTGACTTATATGATCTTTCCAGACTCCAAAATTTAATGAGAATATGATATGGTTGAAAGTATAAAATTTAAATCCAGTACTTCATTAATATTTAAGAAGCTTTAAACTGCACTTGACTAAACTGAACAATAATGTGAGGATGTCTCTTGTGTATCTAATTGGAACAGAATTGCCGAGGGGAATAATCATATTTATTTTATGCCTTCGAAATACCATACTTCATGGTATTCTGTTATCTACCCTCAATATTGACTTCTGCTTTGATCTTTGGCTAGTACAGCAGAATGAGCTCAAATACCTATTTACAATTCAGATGAAAACACATATGGAACACAGTTTGGAATACAAGGACCCATGAGGAAATGATCTTCAATGTTTATAATAAAGACAAACTGAGTTAAAAACGAATTATAAGAGAGCATACAGAAATATGTGCTTTACAGGATTAACTTATATTCTTAAAAAACATTAATCTATAAATTTGATAAGGAGGTCCACTTTCCCAGGAGAAAGAGAGGTAGATAGAGGTTGGGCATTAGGGTTTAAAGTAGAAAGATAAAGGACAATAGTTATAATCTTTTCAGAACATAGAACACATGAAGGAAGCATTCAATGACAAAATGAAAAGATGCTTGGTGAACGGAAATAATTTAAGCAAGTAAGTACATGTCTCACTTCTCTACAAGGATGAGGGGATTTGAATAATACAAACAGGGTTTCAGACTGCCTGTGAGTACAGTGAGGACAAATGTAATGATGACAAACATGGACCAGGTTTGGGGAGACCAATAAACTTTCCTTGGGGTAAATCAAAGGCTATTTAGTTTTGAGAAAGGGGGTAGGAATACCTAGGGTGGGTAAAGTTAGGGCTTTTTGAACTCCAGAGTTGAGGTCAGAGGAGGAGAAACCCTGCTGGTAGCCGGAGTGTTCTATTTTGTGTCAAACCCAAACAACACATAAGGACAATGTATTCAGACAATTGTAGATTTCAACCTTAATTAGCAGGACAACAAGAAAACAACACATAAGGATAGTTAGCTTTTTTGTTGTCCCCCCCCCCTTTGGTCTGTTGGTAGCCCCAACATCAATTTGTTAGTTAGGTTTGCATTGGACATTGACTGTTGTTAAAACATACCTCAGACTTGTGAGCCTAAAATAATAAAAGTTCATTGTCTTAAGGTACAGAAGACACAAGGTCTGGATGAAGAGGTTATTAAGGGCAATATTCTTCCCACAATCTCTAGGATAGTCTCTGTTTCTCTTGGTATCAGACTCTATTGACAGAATTCCCAGTCCATGACTGGAAGGTTCCAGACTCCAATCTCTGCTGTTAACACCACAGGTTATTCTTCCTGCATGTTTCTTCTTTTCGTACAACAGAAGGCAGTCATATAAGATCACAAACTATTAGCTGGGCGGTGGTGGCACACACCTTTAATCCCAGCACTTGGGAAGCAGAGGCAGAAGGATTTCTGAGTTTGAGGCCAGCCTGGTCTACACAGTGAGTTCCAGGACAGCCAGGGCTATACTGAGAAACCCTATCTCAAAAAACAAAACAAAACAAAACAAAACAAGATTACAAACTATTGTATGTATTTTAGTTACTTATGATTTCACTTGAAGTGAACAGAAGAGCCCTGATTTCTAAACAAGGTCATAGTCACAGATACTAAACATTAAGAGCCTGTTATCTTAGGGAACACAGTTTTACCCACCACAAGCAAGTCCCCAATATTTGATTTGAGTATACTTTATTAGTGACCTCCTACAATGATGGTGATCTCTATGTAAAGTTATAGGTTGTATGTTTGATGTTTGAGGAAAATATTTGTTTTATACATGACTCTTATAAGAACAGATTCTTTCAAATTCATTAAAATTTTATTAGTGATATTACCCATATACTTTCAGGACACTATTAAACCAATACATCTATGAGGGATGTTGTTATCCCTATTATAGGATGACTCCATTTATTATATTCTACATCCTTAGAAATCAGGATAAGAAAAATTAAAATACTTTGGGATTTTAACTTATTGCAATCAGAATAGCAAAGATCAATAAAATTAATGACAGCCCATGATGGTGAAGATGTGGGAAAAGAAGATACTTATTCATTTCTGATAAGAGTGTAAACTATAGCCACTATGGAAATCATTTTGGCAGTTTCTCAGAAAGTTGAAAATAGATCTACCTCAAGATCCAGCACATACTCAAAGGGCTATCTTTTCACATAAATACTTACCCATTTGTGTTCATTACTGTTCTATTCACAATAGCTAGGAAATAGAAACATTCAAATTACATTTTTGATTGAAGGACAGATAGTATGGTAAATGTGGTGGTGGAAGGAATCAACACACTGATGAAGAGAGCTTCTAGTTTAGAATGCAGTATTGGTATACCAGGGAAAACAGTTCATTCTAGTTGAGTCATGAGGTAAACAGCTAGGTTGTGTATGCATGAAACTGACTCTGTAGAGAACAGCATAGGCTATCTTTTGTTACAGAAGAATTACTTAGGCTATAAAATAGGAAGTTGACAGGAGATTAAATGGAATCAAAACTGGGAACATAGTCAGTTGGTTGTTTCTATTGACCAGAAGTTTGTGGTTCTCATCAGGGTAGTGACTAGGGAGGTGGTTTCAAGTGTCTTTTCAAAGAAATATTTAGAATATTAATATGAAAAGATACTGTACATTTGTGGATACAAAGGTTTCCTGAGGTGGGAAAATAATATATTTTTATAGCTTCAACTTTTTGAGCATCTCTTCTACTTCCTTTTGTTTCATACAAACTTATCTTTAAAAGGACACTACTTTATTTGAGCATCTTTTCAATTGAATAGATAGGATAAAGGGAATAGCAAATGCTCCTAGAATAGTGTAAAGTACTAAAAGACATAGGTCAAATAATGTTTCTTATATTTTGTATTCAGTTACAAACCTTGAATCTTTTGAAAAAATCAGTTATACAGTAAAGAAACATCTTGTAGTTTCACTGTGCGTATTTTCTTTTCTAGGGGAATAATAGCACAGAGAGAGACAACACAGATTTCACTGCCTCCTGAGCACCAATTACTATTTCTGTATCACTGCTCTAGCAATAAACCCACAGCAGTGATAGTGTCACTATTGTTCTCCATGGATTCTTCAAGAATACTTTTCCTCTATGCTGTCATTGCATCTTTTTGCTATCTTGAAAATTCTTAGAGCTCCAAAATTCTTTCTCCTTTGGGATTGCTGTAAACTACTTTGCTCATTTATCTAGTGACTATGACAACAGATCCACAGTTTTCCTTTATGTTGTAAGTCCCTCCAACTTTCTAGAAAGATATCAGTTCCTCCATGTATGTTCCATATGCCCTTTAGTTTGAATGATACTCTTCTCTAGTTCTGTTCTGTTAGCTACACTATGGGCCTTGTCACTAACTACTAGGGTTCCACTTCATTTTATTATATGGGCCTCTACTTCCAACTTTATAATTAAAATGTTATCATGACTCCTATTTCATGTCTCTACAATATTCAAATAACTTGCCCTTTACTCTCCTATGTATGAAAAGCTATGAAGCAGTACCCTTTTCTTCATTTCCTTTTCAGCAGGGCTTTTTCCATAGGTAGTCATTTTAGCAACTTCTTTGTCAGCAGCTCCAAATAACTTATATTCTTTTTCTTAAAAGTGTATCAACATAAAAGAATAATCAAATTTACATTAATTCAACTTTATAACTTCACAGGTCATGATAATAGGCCACTTCTACAAAGCTGTAGTTTAATATAAAGCTGGTGATTTGTAATATTCTCATGTTTGTTATTATTAAATACATTGAATCTCCAGTTCTTTCTGGCAAGCTACCTTATTTCAATGCTCAGGATTCTTTCTCTGTTATTATATCAGCTACTTCAAAACCTTTCTCTAATATAAGCCCTATTCTAAGTCTATCTATCTATCTATCTATCTATCTATCTATCTATCTATCTATCTATCTATATCTATAAATAAGTAAATTCATCCATATACTTATTTACTTATCTATCTACTTATCTACCTACTTACTTACATTCTATTATTTTAGCATGTATTCATTGTACACAATATTAGGTTTCATTTTCATTTTTTGTTTTTATATGTCATATATGTGTATTTGCTTGCTTGTGTATAGGTGTCTGTATACCTATGTGCACATGTGTGTGGAGGTCAGAGGTTTACATCAGGTTTCTTCTTCTATTGCTATGAAATTTATTTACTAAATCAAGGTCCCCCTTGCTTGAATCCTGAGATTCAGGTATTCTAGCTAGCTTAGCTTCCTCAGCTAACCCCCATCTTTTATTAAACGTAAGCTATGGTATTACAGGTAAGCCACCACTCCTGCCTGACACTTACATGTTTATTAGGGATCTACATTCTGGTCTTCATGCTAGTGCGACAAACACTTTCCCACTGAGCCATCTTTACTGCTCCAGTTCTGGTCTCACAATAAGGTTTTTTTAAGACTATTGTGCAGTTTGACCATATTCATTCTTCATCTGCTTGGCCTTCTCCCCCTTACTTGTCACTAATGTCCCTCCCCCCAATTTCTCTTTTGCTTTCATGCCATTTATATATAAAGGCATATAGATGGCCTTCCGGTCTGTCTGGGCTGGGGTCCAGAGTAGACCTTGAGCGCAAGCTCTGCAGCCAGTCGCACAACACACAGAGAAAGCCACACTCCCAGGTGATCTAACAAGCCCAGGATCCCA
>NC_045030.1:69078553-69081270 GCF_008632895.1 Mastomys coucha | reverse complement strand
TACAAAAGGGGAACAAGAATGTGATTCAATTCTATTTAATTAAAATATGTTTTTAAATGTTAAAAAAGGCATATATATGATTTCTTTTTTGGTATTAATTCAGAGAAGAAGTTGTTAATTTTGCAATCTCTTTATTATTTTCAACTTTTAACACTCAGGTGATTTACATCAGCTTCCATAGATGTTTGCTTCTTTTAATCAATGAAAGTAAGCAAAAATTTACAACCTGCTCCTTCTCTGCTGTGCCATAGATTTCTTTTACTCACCCCTTTCAATTTCTTGCCATCCAATAATCCCTAGACATAAGGCAATATATGCACCTTCTCAGAATGTAACAAAATCCTCAAAGGTAGTGGGTTTCATGAAGCTAATTACAAAACCATTTAAAAGTCTCTATTCTCTTTGACCTATCAAGGTGCACACTGGTCACTCCTACTTTTTGGAACATGCATGTTTGTGCACACATACACACTTACACACTCAGACATACATGTATATATCTAAACAAGAAAGAATAATAGCTTGTCTTACCTTAATTACACAGTTTTAACATTTTCCATTTGCTTTTCTGTCTTTTGCCGTCTTTTGCTGCCTCATTGGTGAGAACATTCCCTTTTCTGTACATTCCCCAAACCCTGAGCTTCCCTTGTCTTTTTAGCTTAGGCACAATACATGACTACAGAGAGATGGAAAATCTTGCATCATTGGATTCTGATTTTCTTGGTGTATTTACTGCAAGATTCAGTGAGAAAAAAAATTGTACTTCCAAGTTTTTGCAACCCATTACTTTTTCAATAGCTTTTCAAACTATGTGTATATAATCTTACAGTTTTGTGAAGGTAACATAGAGATCATAGAGAGCAACATGAGTAGTGAGCTCATAGAACTCTATCTAAAGCATTGCTGTTTGAGTAAGAGATCTGTTTGTTTTTTTAAAACATAGCTTATATTATAAAAATCTCATATAATATTTCTTAAGAAATATTATTTTGAGACACCCATATTAATACACAGACAGGGACACATGTACATTGAACTATCTCCAAAAGTAAGAGTAAGCCTAAAATGAAGAAACAAAATGTGTTGAGTTTCATTTAAAATTTCAACATATACTTTGCCAGAGACAAATTATATGTTGTATATGAAGATCAAGTAATATGTGTGTTGTCCTTGTTTCGGTAATGCCTTATTCTGATTCACAGGGAAAAATTATGTTCCTTTAATCTACTGCTTGCACTTGATCTATCTTGGACTTTCTAAACGTATGTCCATTTAGCTGGTCATAACATTTTAATAGAAGTTGTCAGGAAGGATAGCAAGATTTAAACAATACTTTTTAGTATACTAATTATATCAGGGAATAGATTCTATATAAAGAGGATGGAAGGGAAATATTTTTCATCTTAGCTATCAAGAAAAAGAAGGACAGTATTTTATCAATCATATCCCTAGTCAATAAGAAAAGACTTTACAATAGTTGGTTTAGATTGCAAGCATGCTATTGTGCTTTAATGAATGTCAAGTCCAGTATTTAGCTTTTTCTATCCAATTTTGTTCTACTTAAAGCACATTTATTGAAGACATGACATACAAATGACTGTATTGTCTTTTCTTTCCATTGCTGTGATAAACACCAGGATAAAACACATCTTGGGGATGACAGAGTTTTATTTCACTTCTACTTCCATATCATAGTCCATCATCAAAGGAAGTCAAGGAAGCTACTTAAAGAAAAAATTGAAGTGTAAACCATGGAGGAATGTTACTTACCCACATATTCCCTTTGGCTTATTCTCCATAGCTTGCACAGTCTACTTTCTTAGAGTGGCCAGGACCTATCTTGTCCCATGGATAACACAGCTTTCAGCCATTCCATATTAATTATCAATCAAAAAAGTATTGCAGGCTTTTCCATGGATTGATTTTATGGGAGAATTTTCTCAATTGAGATTCTTCTTTCCCAAATAAATCTAGCTTGTGACAAATTGACAAAACACTAGCTAGCACCCCTTGTCCAATTGACACACAAAAACATCAGTGTTAAATTTGTTCTCTGACTCACTCATATATTAATCTGTTTATACTATTCTATATCTGCCACATGGCTAGTTATTTCTCCTTATATGATCAATATACTTGGAGTCCTGGTGGGGCATCTTCTGCCTCTGACTATCTCGTAGAGCTTCAGTCTCTCCACTGGGCGCCTCACCTTCTATTCTACCCTTTACTATAGGCCACAGGCTTTTATTGACAGATGATGCTTCCGTACAGTTCACAAGAGATTATTCCTACATATCTCCTTTTTAGTCCAATAAAGGGTCATTTTTTGTTTTGTTTTTTTATTATTTTTTTAAACTTTATTACATTATGATGAGAAAAGTTACATGATTTCAATTTATCTGAATTTGTTAACTTTTAAAAACATATTTTAAGTAAATAGAATTAAATCACATTCTTGTTTCCTTTTTGTACCCCCACTCTTCTCAGAGACCCCCCTTTAATACCTATAATATCTTTTTGTCATATTCCTTAAAATTTATAAATATTATAACAATAAAAATGAGTATTATAAAACTTGTTTGATATAAAACAACAATCAATTTAGCAGTCTTATGTAGATGCTTGTCTACAGCAAGACTGAAAAGACATTTTTTATCAATATAAATTTTAAATAACTCGAAACATATTAACTGTATATTTTAAAATAATACATCACT
>NC_045030.1:69048858-69077899 GCF_008632895.1 Mastomys coucha | reverse complement strand
AATTTTTGGATACAGACTTCCTGCTATGGTCAAAGCTATTTGACTTGAGTGAGTGACTTTATTCTCAAGGGGCCATTTTTCTAACATCAATAAACTATATATACAATAAATTGTAAAATATAATACAATTATAAAAACTATCAGGTAAGTATTACATTCACAATGTCCAGTCCATAAGTGTTAAGGAAACTTAGAGAAAGTACTCCATTATCTACTCTATCTTGGCTAGGGAAATTTCTGTACCTAAATCACATTCTATCATAACTTGCATTACCAATCTAAAAAATAACTTTTTAGACTTTAAAATATTTTCTTAATTCCTAAATAACTTAAGTTTAACTGTGAGATTATAACTATCTAGTCTTGAACCCCATCAGAGACCTGAGAAGGATAAATATTACCTGAAATAATAGGAAGTGCAGAGCAAGCAGGTTCCAAAACTATAGAAAGATAGAGATTGCTGGCTACCTGGACAGTCAACCAAAGTTTCTCTAAACTGTTGGAGCATCATCTTCAGCCTTCTGACCCAGAATATCTGATAGACTTTTCTGTGAAGCAGGAATATTGAAAGGCTTGCCTACCTTGTCCTTACAAATCTTTGTGGTTGACTTCCCTGCATCCCAATTGTCCAGTTCTGATAGTACACTGTCAGCAGTTGAAGCAAAGGCAATTTTTTGCCCAGTGGTAGCTTGCCTCATTTGAAGCAAATTCCATAAGGAGGTTCTTTGATACTCATTATCTCTGAAGTACAATAGAGGTGCTGCCAAGAACAGACATGTCTCACTGTCATTAAAAGTTTTATGTTTTTTATGTTATTTCAAAATGCCACATTCTATAGGTTTCTAAGGTTTTTGAAGTCTATCTATCTACCTACCTATCTATCTATCTATCTATCTATCTATCTATCTATCTATCTATCTATCTATAATATATCTGAATAGACAAATGTTGCTTTTTTCTATATATCCACAATCTGTTCAACTTTGAAAACACCTATAGCATCTAAACAAAGCTTATTTTTTTTGATTAACTAAACTACTACCTAATATGACCACGTTTGATTGATTGACTACTAACTTGTATTTCCTAGTTATTGTAAACAGTTTTCAATAGCTGCTTTCAAAGACTAACACATTGTAGTTTGAAATGAGTTGTACAGGCATAATACCTTAAATAAGAGTTGAAACATATATACCTAGTATACTTTAACAAATTTATAATCCTAAATATGTATCAATTTACAAAGTACATACCAAATATAAAATATTTGGCTTTTCATTGCTCTTTAGTCTAATAGTAGATTCAATAATCTTCCCTTTTATTTTATCATTCCCACATACCCCCCATTTTCTTTTCATCCTTTCTCCCCACTTCTTTTCACATTAGATAGGAGAGACAAAAAGAATAGAGAAAAAATAAAACAGAAAGTGAGACAGAGATCCCTGACTCTAACCTCCCTGACCAAGACCATTAACAACTTGTAACAAATCCTCTTAAATGATGACAAATACCCATCAACCAATGAATGACCAAAAAGCACCTACCCAGTTTTTGAGATTGGGGCATTGTTCTCTTAAAATTTCTTCTTGCTATCTAGGGCTGATGTTCTTTCTTGGGGGCCCTAAGAAAAGTGGGATATTGGCCAAGTACTAAGAAATCTAGCTGTATCGTTTGCTGTCCAGTCTCTATGTAATGGGAAAATGTAGGACTTTACTGAAGCCCTGGACTAAATAGTCTAAAACTCCAGAGGATATAGATAGACATATAGAAGTATTTCTGCAGATTTTTGAGGAAACAGCATTTGAAGCAGTCTGTGAGTTAGGATCACTTGGGCTATTTGTCTTGTCTTCTTTGGTATCTGGTCCTTTTGCTCTATGAGCATGTAAACTTTCAAAGGTAATACATATTTTTGTATTAGCATATTATGTGGTGTTCAGTGTGTACAGATCAGCTAAAGATGATTTTCTGCTCCTGAGGTTTTCATTGTCACTGAAGCTTCACCCTCACCAAAGGCCTCTAATGGCTTCTCACAGTTCCAAGCCTCAGCTGTTCCCCATGATCCCTTCAGGGTCTCAAAACTTGTAACATATGAGAGACTCTTACACGTTACCGGCATGAGATAAAACCTTGGCCATCTCTGGAGTGTCTATGTGCTGACCCCAGGAGATTCCACTATAATGAAGCTGCTTATTTCCTAATCATCACTAATTTCTCAGATTTCCAGATAACTAGTATCAATTGTCCTGGTAAAGCAAAGGTTTTGCTTCAGTGTTACTTAGTTTCAAATATTGCATAACCCAAATAATTAGTCTTTAAGGAACTTTTGAACTTTCTTATGAAACTTCAATAGCAAGGCCTTCATCATTTGTACTGCTTTCAGAATTATTTCTAAGTTCCCTCAGAACAGTCTATTAAACACTGAATAATCAATAGCTTTTCTAGTCCCAAATCCTTCTGCCATAATCCTCCAACAGTCATATGGTCAAATCTATCACATCACAGCTTCTACTTCTGGTACAAATCTCTGTACTAATACTGTGATAAAACACCATTACAAAACAACAACAACAACTACAACAACAACAACAACAGCAACAACTTGGGTTTATTTTCTTATACTTCCACCTCACAGTTTAACAATAAATCAGGGTAGGAACTCAAGGCCAGAAGCTGGAGGCAGGAGCTGATGTAGAGGCCATGGAGGAGTATTGTTTACTGGCTTGCTCCTCATGGCTTGTTCAACTATCTTATGGTTCCCAGGACCGTCAACCCAGTGGTGGCATTGTTCACAATGAGCTAGGCTCTCCCAAAATAACCACCAGTTAAAAAACTGGCTTTCCTAAATTCAAATCTATAGGAGCATTTTCTCAATTAAGATTCTGTTGTGTAAATGAACCACTTTTTCTGTATCCATTCTTCTGTCATGGGATATCTGGGTCATTTCCTGCTTCTGTTTATCACAAACAAGACTGCTATGAACATAGTGGAACACATGCCCCTGTGATATGATGTGACATCTTTTAGGCATATTCCCAAGAGTGGTATTGCTGGGTCTTCAGGAAGATATATCTCCAGTTTTCTGAAGAACCTCCAGATTGATTTCCAGAGTTGTTGTACCAGTTTGCAATTCCCACCATCAGTGGAGGAGTGTTCCTCTTTTGACACACCCTCGCCAACATGTGTTGTCACCTAAAGTTTTGATCTTAGTCATTCTGATTGTTGTAAGGTGGAATCTCAGGGTCATTTTAATTTACATTTATCTGATCACTAAGGACTTTGAACATTTTTTAGGACTTTAGGTGTTTCTCAGACATTTGAGATTCCTCTGTTGTAAATTCTTGGCTTAGTTCTATATTCCATTTTTGATTGGATTGTTTGCTTTTTGGTGGTTAGCTTCTTGAGTTCTTTATATATTTTGGATATTAGCCCTCTATAGGATGTGGGATTAGTGAAAATTTTTTCCAAATCTGTATTTTGCCAATTTGTCTTATTGGCTATGTCTTTTGCCTTACAGAAGCTCTCTAGTTTCATGAGGTCCCATTTATCATCTCTTGATCCTAGAGAATGAGCCACTGGAATTCTATTTAGGAAATTTTCCCTTGTACCAATGAGTTCAAGGCTCTTTCCCACTTTCTTTTCTATTAGACTCAGTGTATCAGGTTTTATGTTGAAGTCCTTGATCCACTTGGATTTGAGCTTTGTACAAGGTGACAAATATGGGTCTATTTTCATTTTTTCTACTCGGCTATTAAGAATGAGAACATCTTGAGTTTTGTAGGCAAATGGATGGAACTGGAAAATATCATTCTGAGTGAGATAACTCAGACCCAAAAGGACATGCATGGTATATATTCACTAATAAGTGGATATTAGCAAAAAAAAAAGTACAGAATATGCAAGCTACAGTTCATAGAACTCAAAATGTTCAACAAGCTGAAGGGCCCAAGTGAGGATGCTTCTGTCCCACTTGGGACGAGAGAAAAGCAATCTCAAGGTGGGGAGGGAAGGATTTGGGAGGGAAAGGGGATGGCAAGGGTAGAGAGGGGAAAATGATTGGGTTGGGGGAAAGGACTGAAATCCCTGAGGGCCAGCAGAAAGAATGGAAACATGTGACTTTGGGAGGTAGGAGGTTGGAGGACCCTCCAGAATGCACCAGAGACATGGGAGGTGAGATACTCATAGGATTCAAAGACAGGAACCTTAGATGAAATGTCCTACATTGGGGAGATGGAACTTGTAGAGCCCACCTCCAGCAAAAAGACAGGGAATTAAGTGAGGGATGGGGTTGCCATCCCACAGTCAAAACTCTGACCCATAAATTTTTCCTGTCTGAAAGAACTGCAGGGATGGAAATGGAGAGAAGCCTGAGGAAAAGAAGGTCCAATGACAGGCTCAAAGTTGGTTCCAGCTCAAAGGGAGGTCCCAATGCCTCACACTATTATGGAGCCTGTGAATACTCACAAAAGGGGCCTATCATGACTGTCTTCCAAAAGACTCAACAAGCAGCTGAAAGAGTCAGATGTAGATATTTATACCCAACCAATGGACAGAAGCTGCTGACCTCTGTGGTTGAATTATCGAAAACTGGAAGAAGCTGAATAAGCAGGGTGATGCTGTAGGAGGACCTGCAGTCTCAATTAACCTGGACCCCCAAGATGTCTCAAACACTGGACCACCAACCAGGCAGCACACATCAACTGATATAAGACCTCCAACACATATACAGCAGAGGACTGCTGGGTCTGGCCTCAGTCAGAGAAGATGCACTTAACCCTCAAGAGACTTGAGTCCCCAGAGAGTTTAGAGGTCTGGTGCTGTGGAGTATGTGGTGGGGACATTTTCATTAAGATAGGGGCTGGAGAGGAAGTATGGGATGTGGAACAGTAGGAAAGTGGGGGAGAAATAAAATGTGGAGTTTATAATAAATAAGTAAATAAATAAAAATATTATGTGGTAAATCTTCAAACCTAATAAGCACATGCAAAGAACACACGACTCAATTATAATATTTATAAATGGTATGCCTAGATTGGGCAGATATATCACTACACTATTCTATTCTCCAGCTATGAAATCCCTTGCTACTCACTGTTCTTCCTGTCCATGTGCTACTGCTCCATCTTCCTTCCACCTCTTCCTTTTTGGTCCTCCTTTCTCTCTCTTTAGTCTCCTTGTCTCCCTTCCTTCCTCTCTATCCCTCTCCAAAACTTTCGGCCCCACCTTTCCCTTCCACTATCCAATCACAGGCTCTAGCCTTGATTTGACCAGTGAAGGTGAGGAGCAGGCCCACATGAAGTCATCTTGTCCCAGGCAACCCCTCTTTAGAAAGCAGAATTAGTGTCAAAAAATCAACAGCACAGGGCAATCCACAAGATTCCTCTTTTTTCTAAAGGACACTAGACTATGGCAAGATGACATAAAACTAGGCAGTATATGTTTCAAGGTTTCTTCTACCCTCAAGGAACTTTCACTGTTACCAAGGACCAGCCTCAGCTTGAAGAGGGATTCTTAGAGAAGGGGTGTCTGGGAACAGTGAAAACAAATGACTTGAAGTCAAATTATGGCTTCAAGCTCCATGTTCTGCTTGAGATGGATTCCTGGATAGCTCTTGGATGTTCCCACCAAGTCAGAAATCCTGTTAGAAAAATTCTAAAAATAATTCTTGAGTTTTCTGATCAAAATCAGAAAGACAGAAAAAATTCTGAAAGAGCTGTGTTTGTTCTCTAAGTAATTCTTGGGATTTTTCAACCAAGGTCAGAAATCTCTCTCATTTAACTCTTATCATTCTTGTATTCATGCATTGCAACTGGGATTATATTTAGTAAATGTGGACTAAGGATTTCATATTGAATTTATCTCACATTACTGCTGCTACTACTGCTAGTAGAAGTAGGCAACATTCATGAAGTTTACTTTTAAATAATTTCATTGATAAGTATTTAATCCTCCAAAATGACACAAAAGATAGACATTAATGTTTTGATTTTAATATTGGAAAGTTTAAGGCATAGAGGCAAACTAAGAAGAAGGTAGTGTTTGGTTCTGAGTGATGTGGATGACAATAACTTAAGTGGAATAGAACAGATATGGGATAAATTGAAATTTTTCAAGGAGTGAATGCTAATGAAAATTTACAAAGAAGGAGTGGAAGCATGCAAGCATATTTAGACCCCATTTTTTGTACAGATTACAAAAGATAGGAATCTTATAGGTTCTGGGGCACCCACCTATAATTCTAGCACTTGGAAGGTTGAGGCCGGAGGATCATGAGTTCAATTGCCTCATAACAAGATCCTGTCTCCAAAATAGAAATATAAACACAAACTCTGCACTGGTGCAGGTATGGGGGTGTTTTGTAACATTTGAGAGGAAGCAACTGTAAGAGGTTTGTCCATTAATATCTGTTCTTTCTGAAATACAAGATCATTTTACAAGAAAAATGGAGGCGGATGTTATCAAAGCTCTGGAAGAGAAAGTTCTTGCTTTAAACAGCCCTTAAAATGAGAAGAATCAACTGAAAAGAAGAATATAATAAAAATGCTTGACTATGTTGAGGATTGATTTAAGTTTTTACCATTAATTCATAGTAATATACATTTACACTATTTGAAGACATTCTTTTGCAGTTCCAAAAATCTTCATTGTACAATGAGACATAAAAAGTGCACAAATTATTTTACCTTTTGTTCAGTTTTGCAATATAAGTATGATAATGAGTAAAGGAGATTAGGATAATGACAATACTGTTATTGGCATCGGAGAAAGTGCAATCTAACTTAAATAAAGAGCAGTGAAAGAAACTGAGAGTTGATCAATAGGGAGAAAGATAAGTCAATAGCTGAATGCCATAAAAAGAGGGGGCCAAGTTAATGATTATAGAAAGGAATGCTTTATTCTAATTGTAAGAGCCACAGGAAATGTTCAAGACCTAGAAATTTCAACCAAGTCTTTCAGTGGCAACATAGTTTTTGGTAATGATGTAATCTATGGTATAAATATAAAAATAGATAAACAGAAATGAGGATAAAAGCTGAATTCTTTTTGGATTACTTAACATCAGTCTGAATATTCAAAAGTGTGATTTTCATCGTTCCTATTACTTGTAAAAAGAGATCTTCAATAGTTTATTGAGAAACTAACTTTGTATTTTTCTTGTCAGAAACTCAAAATTACATCCATAAGTACTATTGCCCTCTACACTAAGGCTTTGCATTCTGATACTTAGATATTGATTCTAAGTTGAATAGTACATCCTTCTTTTCCTCTCAAGAAAAGCTTTGAAGTATATTGGAGTCTTTTTTTTTTTTAAAGAATCATTTAAAATCACTTCCTTTAATATACAAGAAACATATAAACTCAAAAAAAGCTCAATAAAGTCCACATTCCAGAGTTGGTAGCCTGGGTGAAATCAAAGAAAACAAGTTTTTCCTCAGTGCCCTTGGGAAAAGGAGGGTGAAGAACACAGAATATTGTCAAACTCTGGGTGAGTCCAGCATGGACCTAGCTCTCCATGAAAGCAAAATGTTGATATTCCTTGTCAAAAAGGAATTGTTCCATGTTTTTCCTCCAGTTTCTAGAAATCTCTCTGTGCCAAGAATTGTTCCATCCTTTAGCTCCCTAACATTCTCATTTAGGGAAGAAGGCCTCTTACCCTCTGTAGTATAAAGTTCCCAAGGAAATTTACATAATGCAATATAAAAGTATATCTCCTTATTACCTTGCTGTTTGTTTTGGAGCCTAAAAATTGCAAACCCTCAGAATTTCTCCAAGGTTTGCCCAAGTTCTGGCTGGCCACTTGTTCTCCTGTGGTTTATTTGGATTCCCACTTGGTAAGACCTTTATGGAGGGGAACTCAATGTGGTTTTAAGGTAGCAATACAAAAGATAACTGAATACCCAAAAGGAAGTCTAGTTCAGAAGATATGAGTGCTTCTTGGGGCAGAGCAAGCCTTGGTGGAAAATCAATTTAAAGACATATGTCTGAAATATTTCATCCAGATCTATATTCAGTGGACTCTGAGAGTATATACCACTGATCTTTATGTTTGTCTGTATGATGCCAAGAGGAGGTACAGCGGGAATTGGAGTTCCAGACTTTTTTAGGACTCTTCAGCTGTTCTGCTTGTAAGCTTAGCTGTAAAAAGCTCTCCATCTGCATTAGAGTGTTGCATGTGAGTACTAGGTAAACAAGACACTGTTGCTAGAGCCAGATGCTTGTATGGCAGATATGCTAGAGTGAGAAGGATGCTCTGAATAGATCCTATCTTCACTAGGGACCTTCATTGGCTCTTCCCCTCCCTCCCTCCCTCCCTCTCTCTCTCCCTTTCTCCCTCCCTCTCTCCCTCCCTCCCTCCTTTTCTCCCTCCCTTCCTCCCTACATCCCTCCCTCCATCTCAGTGCCCTGTATGTGTCTGTATGTGAGTGTGTGTGTACATGTGCCTATGTGTGTGTTTTCTTCCAGCATTGGCCACAGAAGGTTCTTTTGGCAGTAGATAGGTTAGCATTGATGACAAACTAGACACAGAGATTGGGCATTCCTATAGATATACACAGAATAATAATTAAGGAGCCTAAATATTCTAGAGTGCTTATATAGGCTTTGAACCAAAGAAGAATAATACCATTTTGTGCAGTATTTTTAAATAAAAATACAATTGCACAATTTCTTCCTTCCCTTTCTTTCTCCAACCTATCCTGTAGTCTGCTCTCTTCAATTTCTCCCATGTTCTCTCCCTGTTTCCCTCTTAAGTAATTGCCACGTGTGTGTGTGTGTGTGTATGTGTGTGTGTGTGTATATGTATGTAATATATATAATCCAGAAATTATTATAAATGTAAAAGTGTATGTATAATATAAAGGTTAATTTTATATAGAAATCCAAGCTATTATTTTAAATGATAGTAATGACAACATTTTACATATAAGTTCAGGGAAGTTTGTCCTTAGTTGTGTTTGGAAATTCATTAAGAACTGTTCAAAATGTAATGGTATCTTTGTTAGAACTGCTTAAGAAACTTGAATTTGCAGATTATTAATTTTTAATAATTTAATAATATTTAATGTCCATTGAAAGGGTTTTGAATAAAGTATCATATAAGTTGCTTGTCAGAGAGGCAATCACCGGCATATAGATAGTTTTAGAGGCTTCCAAAACAGTTTACATTCCTATTGGTTGCTCTAGAACTAAATGATAAAACCTCATTGCTGAAGATACCACCTACTATTCTTTCAAGACACAGAGAAATCAAGGTACAATTGAACTGCAAGTATTCTCTGTGTTGTGTAGCTGTCGTGGTGATAGAAGTTGTTATGCAGGCCATTGAAGAAGAACTCCACCAGCAATCTTACTCATCTATGGACTCTGTAGCCAACACTACTGACTATCCAGGAAAGGCATGTTTACCAATGCAATAGTGGTTAAGTGTGGGTTGGGTATAAGTATTTTTTGGTTGGACTTGAGGCAGTAAAGAATTCACATTTAGCACTGTAAACCTGGTAAAAAGCTCATGGAAAAGGAAGTTATAGGCTCTAGTGGGGAAGCTATTTCTGTTATTTTGATAAATGAATATAATTTATTTATTAAATTTCTTTCTATGTAATTGTATTCATGCCCATAGATTAGTATTTCCATCAGCTTTGGTTACATTTTTTTTTTTTTTTGCAGTAAGTACAATTTTATGAGGGATCAAGTTGCTGAGGATAAGTGACTATTGAATACTTATCCAGAGATAGCACATTTGTATCACCCTCTTTGAGCCTTTGAAACATTTTTCCAGAAGAAGGATAAAAAATTTAAGACACAGAGGAAGGAGGGGGTGTGGAGGGGGATGGTGTAGAACTCTGACTTGTGGACATGGAATGGCTGTTGCATATTTGCAACTCAGAGCAGTTGTAATTACCTGTATCAAACCTATACATTTGCCCTGTGCTCATCCTGTAGAGGGGAGCAGATTACAAGGGGTCATGTTTTCCCCTGAGGATCTTTATATAAGTAATAGTTGATGGAGGAGGCAGAAACATTTTCTTCAGTGGAATAGTCACTGATAAGGTGGCATCCTCCTCTAAACAAACCCTCATACTTGCTCCTATAAGCAACCTGAATAAAATAATTAGATCACAAGTAAGGAAAGAAAATAGAATCAGTGCTAGTTGGAAAGAGGAAGGAGATCAGGGAGACTGGAAGGAGACAGGAGAGAGTAACTAGGAGGAAAATAACCAAAATATATTATGTACATGTAAGAAAATAACTTAACCCACCAGTCTGTACAAATTATATGTGATAATAAAGGATTTTTCAAACAGAAGCTTCTAGTTTTATGTAATTGAGACCCAATGTTTAGGCTATACACCTTATCTTATTTCACATAAAAATTATGTCAGACTGGAGGAGAAATAATGGTTTCTACACAATTGAAGAGTTTAACCTTATATACCCAAGTATGATGATTACTTTAAGGGTTGAAATAATTTGAATTTAGTAGCAAATTCCTTGAGCAAAAAATATTTTCCTGCAAGTTTCTAAAGAGGTGATGGCTTTCTCGTACAGTTGGACATTAATTACTTCAGCTTAGTACAACAGTGACATTTCTATACGTTCATTTGACATTAAGGGAAAAGATCCACTTATGTTTAAGTGAGGGAAGACTGGTTACAAGCAAGAAGAATTTTATACTGCATACTAGAGCTCTGAAATTGCACTTACTGTAGTGAATAGGCAAGGTAAATTAAAAAGCTTTCCAAATACTATTGAGATCAAATTTACTAACTTATTATAGCAGATAGAGATTAAATTTGAGTAGAAATATTAAAGTTGTCGGCCCTGAAAGACATTAGTAAAAATATGTGCAAATTACATTGAGTATGATAATGCCATTTTAGGCATATTTTCACTAGATAATCACTGGTAGGGCTTTATTAAGACTATTTGCATGGCTCTTTAGCTATATGTTCCAATGTAATAACAGCTTCCAGCTGACATTGCTTTGTTTTTCTAACACCTTTAGAATAACATCTTTTTCTTTTTAACTCTCCTCACCCATTTGATTCTCTTTTTGGGAGGCCTCAGGGGAACGACTCAATGTGAGGTTCTCTTTTTTCAGAAAGAGTCACGCATCTTCTTCACTGCACATCTTGTTCACTGTGTATCTTGTACACTATAGAATGTGTGCTAATGCTTCTTCTAAAAGAGGAGCTCCAAACGGTCAAAGCCCAGTGCTTTTGTGAGGCCGGTATTTGTAAGAAAGTAGATTGAATTAGTTAGGGTCAGACAGCAGTTGGAGTAAATCACTAGGGAAGGCCATGAGTGGCACAGTGAAGCTATTGGGGTGCATGGACTTGGGAAATAAGAAAACAGATCTTTGAGCTATGCTTCCTAAACAGACCTGTCTGGACATATCATTTAAGAGTGATTGGATAGTGAATAATGAAAATGTCTGCATTTGTATTCTACACTGAATGACTGTGGCACAATGAGCTAATGTGAATGCTTTGGAGCACAGCTCTATATGGCGTATTTTCTACTCTACTGGAATCTCTCAAGCTCAGGACATGATATTTCAGTTGTGTGACTGCATTGTGTGTGTTGTCACAAAATGGGGTGGGCAAGAAATACTGCTCTTTAAAAGTTAGTGAACCGTGGAGATTTTTACATGGAATTGTAAAGAGTTCAAACTAGTCAAGGAAAGAAGTGGCAGATGGACAACTTGAAGAAGGTTCAGGCAATGTATGAAAGACATAGGCATTTATCTCAAAGAGCTTTCTTTTCAGAGATGCACAGCCTAGGCCTTAGTGACTTCAATAGGTGGTCAAGAAAATATCCGTGTTATCACTTTGAGTTTTCCCTGAATACAGTTTCCACATCCATCCTTCAGACAAGTTTATAGCTAGTTCCACACAGCCCATAAATTATCTTGAAAAGACCCTAAATGGTTAAATTTGATCAAACACATAGTTATTTTGAAAACTACTCATTAGCATCCTGTTACTGAGCAGAGCACTGCCTGAATTAAGTTGCTTGTTTCCAAACACCTGTTTGAAACATGCCATATAAAGACTAATGGAATAGAATTTTCCTTTTCAGAGACAAAATCTTAGACTTTTTAAAAAAATGAATAGTAATTGCCAAAATATTTTATGTACCTTTGAAGATGATATGCTTCCGAGTAGTATGCTTTTAGTACGTATTTGGTAACTATGTAAAGAGTAGATCATGTCCCTATAAAATCTTCATTCTATCTGAATTCATCACTTATTGCATACTATTTATCTCCTCATTTTGCAGTTTCACTTTCCATTGCCTAATCAAATCTGTGAGTTATAATTTATCTGAGCATCCTGGCATTGTTCTTATACATTCTCAGTTCTATTGAAAGTTTTTATCTCTCTCACTGGGCTGCTTTAGTTGTCCTCTCTATTTGTAATACCTATCATGAATTTAAATTAATGAAAATAAAGTATTTAATTCTTCAGTAGCACTTGCCACATTTTAACTACCTAGTAGTCACCAGTAGCTCCCATAATTGACAGTATAAATATAGGATTTTTCATTACCCTAGATTTTTCAGAAAATTCTTTTTTATGCTAATGCATTCTTGATAGATATTCAGCCTAGAAGTCTTTCTCAGGTCTCAGACGTATAATAACACCTGAATATCTCCATCAGGATGCCTCATAGTTCTCATATTATCTTCACCAAACTCCTTTCCTAGAAGTTAAGCTATTACCTGGAATGCAAAGATAAAGAATCTCATCATTATTCTTTGTAAAGTAGAGGGCCACGGAGAATTTTGACTGTTCCCAGATGATTAATTTCAATACTGATAATTCTTTATAGAAGAATCATAGTTTCATTTGATAATTTCTAAGTTAAACAATTCCTTACAATGACCTTGTGACAAGCTCCATCCTCTCTCATAACCCCTGTCCCTAAATTAACTTCAAATACTGAATGCAAAACAAGTCTAACAAAGCAATCATTGTGATAGGAATGCCACAATTGCTTAATTGACACTTCCCAATCTCTCATTTATTTGGATTTCTAAATCAACAGAACAAAACTACAAATTAGTTCATTAGTGCAAACAATAAGAAATGAGGTCAGGATTATTAACAGGAGAATAGACAAGCAGATGAATTGATCCACAGGCTGAAAACAGGTTGATCCCTGGAACTCAGCAAAAACAGGTCACCCACACCTCTCTTAATTACATGCCCACAAGCTTTCTTCTGTCAGGTCTGGAAATCTTGGGGCTTATTTCTACACAGTGTAATTATGTTTCCATATCTGATCGTGTCCAATTTTGAAATGAAATAAACAGTAGGAACTAGTCACATTAGCAAGTGGAGCCACCAAATTACATTCATTAAGCCATTGTTCAATTATGGAGTGCAGTCCTCCAGTGACCCCAGGAAAGCAAAAATTCAGTTTACAATTAAAGATCTGTGCTACTCAATAAATATATGTACAATTTTTGGAATGAATGTGCTGTTTCCCTTTCTATCAAAGAGAATCTAGATCCAGAAATTGCTTGAATAAAGAATAATTACACTTTGATGAAAAGAAGCTGCATTCACCTTGATCCAAATTGGGTTAGTAATTATCACCATAATGCATTATAATGTTCCTTTGGATTTATAATTATAAACCTTCAGAAGGGTCTTAGTGTTATTCTCAAGTAGCAGCAAAATAACAAGCAATGTTTTCCACTTCCTTCTCTACAGCACACGGGCAATTCTCTATTGAATCACTAGTATTCTTTTATTATAGCTATTTCCCATGCTTCAAAAAAACCTTATCTCCATCCCATTATACTGCTCTCATTGTTAGTCTCAGCTTGCATTTCCACCTTTGAATACTTTGTTCTACACTGTTGAAGTGAGCTACCACTTATCAGACTGGCAAAATGTCTGATAAATGAGTCTTGATTCTGATAGTTACTAACTATGTGAACTCAGCAGTCACTTATTCTTTGGATCTGACATTTCTGTCTGTGTCTCGGAAATGATATTAACAACGTTGAACAATTAATGCCTTGGTATATAAATGCTCTACTATGTGCAGAGCTCCTTAAACATGAACTAAACATAAAGGTGTCTGATCTGGTTATATAATTTTCATTTTGAGAGGCAGTCTCAAAAGGAGATATCCTCTGTATATAAGTTAAGAACATGACTTTTTTCTCTCACATGTCCTTTTGATTTTCATCTGGAACATAGGTCAGTCTTATTATTAAAACATTTCACTTTGTATGTATTAAACCTCACCATTTTGAATCTTGAATTGCTACTACCACAGTTTCAGAAGGTGTCCAGGCATTTATCACTATGAGGTTGGGTAAAGGATTCATCTAGGTATGAAATGTGGACATGTGAATGTAATGTTTCAGACTGTCAAAGATTTCTCAAACATTTTTATAGGCAACTAGGTCTAATAGACATATTATTATGGATAGCAGACACAATGGAGAAACCAAGTTCTTCTCCTCAGCGTCTAACCACTTAGAACAAACCTTCAGCCCACAACAGTAATAATAATAAACATTTGAGTCATTCTGATCTCAATGCCTCAGACCTTTGTATTTCAAGTGAGTTGGAGTCAATTGACTCTATCTTGTTACTGCACATATTTAAAGAAGTTTTATGCCTCATCATGGAGATTGACTTATTTTTCCGCCATCCCTTTTTTCCCTTATCAGAGATCACATATCTCTGATAACACACATACATGTATATATATATATATATATATATATATATATATATATGTATATGTATATGTATAATTAATTGTGACCTCACTTTCAATTCTCCAATGAAATAAGGTAGGAAGCATCTTTTAAATGTTGATTTCCTGTTAGCTTTGTTAACTTTCAGATCAGCTGCCATTTTGGATTGCTAAATGGCCTTCTAATTCCCATTTCATGCCTGGTGCTTTGTCTCTTGTCAGCTCTACAGGACTGTCAGAGCCTATTTACTAACCTCGCCTATCTCCTTCTTCAGCCGGGCTCTTTCTCCTGCTCTGTATTCTGTTCACTGTTCCGCCACCTCACAGGCTTCAGCTGCAACAGAAAAGTACATGTGAAACTGGGAGCTAGCTTCCACAATACATACATTAATGAGAGATGCCCTCACTTCATGAATTTGTGTCAGTTTAAATATTACAAGTCTCTTCTCTGTTAAAATAACTTACAAAAACATTAAAAATCAACTCCATTTCAAGAGAATCTATGCAAGTTCAAGTTACACAAGTCAGATTTAAGTAAAGCTGCTTGGGGGTAGGACACACTTACTGATACTCAGCCTTATATTCATTTTGTACTCAGAAAAAGAAAATTTAGAATAACTAGTATATGGTCTATCATCTGATGTAGTTTTGAGTTCTGTCCTTTTCTGTCCAAGTTTTTACACTGAAAATATTTTGAAAAACCTATATTAATCACATGAATAATAGTGATGAACTGACTGTTAATAAAGTTGGAACATTAAAGAAATGGATTTTCTCAGAGAGCAACTGGCATTTTGGGGATAGAACTAATGTATTCAGTAAATAAATTTCACATAGCCTGACTAAGCACTCCTACAGACTATTCAGATCAATATTTGATGAGAATGTATCAAAGCAAACTTATTGCTATGAGGAGCCACTGCTGTCTTTTGATTGAAGTTAATAAAGAAGACATATTAGTGTAAAGCACTTGCTAGATGCATTTGAAATTTGTTCCAACTACCACCAGGGCTGCTAATGGAAGATGGTAATTACTGTCCACATAATTCTGAAATAATTAGGAAAATGGGCACTTTTTGGAATCATGCTATTAAAATGCAGGCCTGTTAACAGAAAAGTTTCTGTACATGTGTTGGCTTGAATCCATGAAGATAAAAGTGAAGGTGGCCTTTTTACCTTACAATTGAAATCTTTCTTCTGTTGCATACTGTAAAGCTTAAAAAGGTCAAGGAATTTGGAGATCTTGCCAATGACACAGTGAGGCACAGAAAGTCAAGTGTGGTAGTGACGGATTTCTGCACATCCCATTACAGCAAAAACACTGTAGCCTTGCTTCATCCAAAAGAGACAGCAGATTTAAATGCCTCTCTTGGATGCTTCCCTGAAAGCATAGATAGCTCACTGCATTGACAAGGACTTCTTAGGACTGAAGCTGTTCAGGGTATTCACTTCCATCTCTGAATAAATCAGGGAAGAACTGGCAGCACCAGACAGGTGTGCCCTGCTCCCAGCATCAGGCTGGGGCCCAGCAGATTTGCAGTCGGTGCACTCCCCTGACTGAAACATGAGAGAATGCTAAATGTGGTGTTCGTGAAAGAGAAGATGAATGGTTCCTGGAAGCATATTGTCAGTTGTGAGACAAGGCTCCCTCCCATAAAAGACAAGAAGATGCTCAAAGAAAGGGATCCTGGGACAGCATTAATAAAGGAGAGACAACCTGATAAGAAAACATGGTCTCCAAGGACCAGGGCATGTGCATACTTTCCCAGTCTATTTAAAATGTCTTGAATGTAATTTGTAATTGCAGCTTGTCGGATCTGAAATAAAAAGAAATAAAAGGAGCAAGGGAGAGGAAGCCTTGCAAAAGAAAGGCCTGCTTGGAATGTGTAGGGGAAACAATCTTTCTAAACAGAGGTGGCTGCTTGGGAAAAACTGCACAACCAACAAAAACTTGCTGCAAGTGGTGTGGTGAGTCAGGACCGGCTTGGTAAAGAATTGCCGAAATAGAGGGTTAAACCATGTATTAATCTTTGCAACCTGCTCAAAATTCTGTAGAGCACAGAAGAGCTTCCATGCTTGTGATCTCAGCTCTCTGCATAGCTACCTTGTGAGAAACGGACAGTGAAAATTATCATCCTGACTTCACAGACAAGAAACATGATATTCAAAGATGCAAATGACTTGCCTTAGATCAGATCTTCTGACTTCCAGCCCAGTGCTCTTGTCATGACTGCACTTGAAGGACTTGATGCCCTGTGTGACTATACTTCATGCTTGTAACATAAGTGCTACTGGGTCAAGGGAATTATATCCTATATTCAACCCCAATGCCCGTTGCCAAGTCACCAGAAATCCTCCTATATAATTTTGCTGTATATTTATGATGTACACTACCCAACTCAGAAAACATACACAAGAAAACCTGTTGCCAGAAAGAAAGGGAAAGGGGAGAAATAGGGATGATGTGTGTGATATGTGTGTGTGTGTGTGTGTGTGTGTGTGTGTGTGTGTGTGAGAAAGAGAGAGAGAGAGAGAGAGAGAGAGAGAGAGAGAGAGAGAGAGAGATAACAGCAAAAGGAATGAAAGCAGTTATCCAAGTCATGCTCTTAAAAGCTCTGGCTTTTCCAGATTTGATATTTAATTCTATGTAAGAAACGCTCTGTCCTGCCAAGCAGACCTAATCAGTGTTTAAAAACACATTCTAAAAAGACCCCTCCCAAACAAAACAAACAAATAAAACCAAACTAAAAAAACCACTAGATTTTTGTGCTATTGTCCTAATTTTAGAAGACTTCCTGTATCTTTACTTTGACCAAACCCTATTTACTGTCCTGAGGCAGACATTAAAACCACTGGCCCTGGGAAACTTCTACTATAGGTTCATCCTATGGAACATAAGCCCATTCAGTATCTGTTTCATGCTTCAGATCCCTAGTGATTGCTGACTAGAGCAGTCACAACTGATTAGATTGCAAGTGACAGAAATTGAACTTGATCTAAATGGCTTAGGGAAAGAGAAAAAGAAAGGGAGAAAGAAAGAGAGGAGGAGGGAGAGGTAAAGGGATATTGAGGAATTTAATATATCAAGAAAGTGAGAACTATCAAGGATAGACCTCCACTTTTGGAAAGACATTTTTGATCTTTCTTGAAGACCTGGATCAAGTGCTCCTCCTCTGTGTTCCCAGAGCATCCTCCACAGCACTTGCTGCTCACTGTGTGTATCTAACCACTGTCTTATTTTTTTTTTCATTTTATGAATAGTGAGTGTTACTTAAAAAGCCAACTTCTTCAATCATTACTATCTCCCAAGTACTTGTTAGAAATGCATATTCCTGGGCTTTGCTCCAGAATTAATGAATCAGAGACTCTGGGGTGAAGCCAGAATTCTTTATTTTAGTTCATCCTCCAAGTCATTCTGACGCATGTTCAACTGTGACAATCACTGAGATAGATATTCTGAGCTATTGTCATAGGATCTAGCTCATGATATTTGCTTGTTAAACTGCTATGTGGATGAATTAGTTAATCAACATTTTTTCTCCTAAACAAGGATTTTGGATGTATTCTTTCTTCAAGCAGTATCACTACCAAGTAGAAGCCTCATTTACATCTATTCATTTATTCATCCATTGCATTCACTCATTCATATCTAGAAAACTAGGAGTCCAGAACTAAATTGTAATCTTTGTCACAATAAAGATTATTTGGGGAAAGTTCTTTCAGGATTAAAGGGTATAATATTACCAATATAATACATTTCATTCATAGCTTTTAAAATGAATCAAGAAAAATTCCAGAGAAAATCATGTCATTCCTTGAGCTTTAAATGAGAGAGAGAGAGATAGATGAGAGAGAGAGAGAGAGAGAGAGAGAGAGAGAGAGAGAGAGAGAGAGAGAGAGAGAGAGAGAGAGAGAAAGGGAGAGACGGAGAGACGGAGAGAGAGAGAGAAAATATCCCTCACTAAATCCTAAATGCCTCCAAGTCACCCTTGCTGATAAACCCCAGACTTAAGTTGTAAACAAATTAAAGGCCAAAAAACTTTCCTTTGCTCATTCTTTCAAGAACTTTATAGCTGTCTGTGAGCTACTTGGTTCCTTTCAGAGGGAGCAATTCTCTGCGTGCTGGGCTAAGCAGGGCAGTCCTGCACCTTGGCAAAGATGAGTGGGAGTGTGTGAGAGAGACTGAGTTGTCTCAATAGCCCAATGTTATGCTTTCAGCAAGCTTTTGAGAACAAAGTCTCTGTTTTTATTGCTCTCCCTGCCAGTGACTGCAACTAGCTTCTTTCAGTGAGCCGTCCCATGCCTTTGCACTCAGTGCCAAAGCAAGGCATCCCTGAGCACTCTAAGCCCTTCACAGGGCGCTGAAATGAGGTCATTCTTGAGGAAACCCTCTCTCTCATTCTGCACACACAAGCACACACACACAAACATTTTCTGATAATCCTTTCCTGAATCCCAAAGAAGACAGTGCATATAAAGACTCAAAGAACAAAAGATCTCTTCATATACAGTTTTCCCCCTTTAAACTATAAGTAATTATGTTAATGTAAGGGATTAAAAACAGAAAACAAATAAAAATATTCTACTAGTCTGAAAATGTATTCTGTTTTCATGATGTGCAAAGCATATGTCATATAAATGTCTTGAGATAAAATGCCTAAAATTTGAATGTAAGCTTAAACTCATACTGGATAAAGGCATACATTGTTTCATACATGTGATTTAAGGATGGCTGATGACAAGTATCTCTCAAATGGCAGTCTTCATTGCATTACAGTACCTGGAGATATTTACTAAACACACCCGACTTTCTTTGGGTTGTCTCACTCAGTATTTACTTTCAGGAAACTGTCTATCTAAATGGTTATTCTAGGCAACTTTTATGCGCATTTGCTATTAGAAGTTACTTGATGACTTGATTTTGAACATTCCTTCTAATACAGTATCTGTGGTTATTTGTATTTCCTTACACTTTATTATGTTAGCAGTCTCTTCTTTTTTATTTCTTTTTTTTTTTTGTTTTTTCAAGACATAGTTTCTCTGTGCAGCCCTAGATGTCCTGGAATTCACTCTGTAGACCAGACTGGCCTTGAACTCAAAAATCAGGTGGCTGCCTCTGCCTCCCAAGTGCTGGGATTAAAGGTATATGCCACCACCACCCGGCTCCCCCTCTTCTTGTACCTCTTCTTTCTGTTGCTTCTGCTACCTTCCTTTATTTCTTCATCTCCTTCTTCTCCTCTCTTTCTTGTTCCCCTTATCTCTATTCTTCATCTTTCCCCACCACATTCTACCTTCTGTCCATTTTATTTCTATCTAAGTAAAGGGAAGATTTCCTAAAAGCTTAGACATTACATTGGATCCCTTATATATTAGATCACCCTTAGCTTCTTCTCACCTTTACTTTTTTCATGTGACAAAACTCTGCTATTATATCTGGTCATTTATGGCAGAAGAAGGAGGAGGAGGAGAAAGAGGAGGAGGGGAGGGAGAAGAAAAAACTTGATACATGATTTTTTTTGCACTGTTTGTACCTTCTATGGTACAAACATTCCATCAGTCATAACATGTTGGTAGCCAGCACCAACGTAAATAAACTAAAAGGTTCTTCTGGTAATAGGAGTAAGAAATAGATAGGAAGGGAATGAAAGAGATAGAAGAGATAGGCTAGCCATACTATACCTTACCCACGTGGGAAAAATAAAACATTAGACAACGAGTTCTGGTCACTCAGTCATCTTGAATTTTAATGTATCTCCTTTGTTCCCGCAACAGGTAAAATACCTGGGGCAAAACCCTTCTCCCCAAAGTACATCAGTGTAACAGTCCAATCAGTTACTTCCTTCTTGCTCTGTGGGGGTGGAGCTTCTGAAGGTAACCGGAGCTAGGTTTTGCTCAATGGGCGGACAGCGGGGCCCAAATGGTTGCTGTTTACTGTCCAGGCTTTGGGTAGGGAGTCTACAATAACACATTTCAAGTTTTGTAAATGATGCCATATTGTGTTTGGAAGACATACAAACTATTCTAGCAAGTCAGTATAAGCTCACTCCAATCCAACAGGAACTAGATTATTTTCATTCTTAAATTTATGTATTCTATGTATTTGTTCTATGTATTATTTATGTATTATGTGACTAATAAGCTAATAATGATACATTTTCTTTAAACCAAAGAAAAGGCAGTCACTAATACTACAGAAAAACTCAGACTTCATTGTTGGTATTGTGTTTAAATCCCAGTTTTACTATTTAAAACTGTATAGTAGATACTTAAATGATTGGTCGTGGTTTCATTAAATGTTAAACAAAACCTCATTAGTGAGGTAAATGTAAGATATGAATGACTAATATTAAAGAACATACAGGAAAAAATAGCTGCATTAGCATTAGAAACATTAACACTAATCTGGAAAAAATTTTAATGGGAAACTGAAAGAGCCATCACAGTACACCTAAGGTTAATGATAAGTGTCATTATTTTATCCAGTATTCACCATGTTCTGGGCACTATTTAACATTGATTATTTTATTTTAAAGGTATATAAGTCAAATAAATATGAGTAAGCTGACAGTTCAAAAGCAAATTCAGTTTTTAAAATTTCAGTTTCCCATTTGACCTACATAGGTCAAGTATCAAAAGGACAAATCTAGAAACAGAGAATGGAGGATATGAAATCATTATCACAGTTCCAAGCTTTGTACTTTTATTGAAACCAACTCATTTGCAGACATCTACTATATTCAAGATAAAGAATCAAAGTACTAGGAGAGAACCAGGTACATATTTGAGCAGGACTGATTTTTCCTATTAGTAAAAGATGTATACTAAGGCTTGAAGCACTGATTTAAAGCCAATTTTAACCAACTCTTATGTTCTTTTGTATTGCTTAGATATGGAACCATTCACCTGAGTGTCCTGTTCCTAGTCTTTTATTCTAAACATATCATACTTTCCTTCTAAACTCCTCCAAAATTGAAATAGTGGGAGCACATCCAAACTCAATTTAGGAAGCTAGAATTACCATCATATCAATGCCAAACAAGGACATTACAAAATAGAAAACTATAGGGCAATATGTCTGATTAAGATAGCAGCAAAAATTCTAGACAAAATATTAGCAAAACAAGCTTGATAACACATTTCAAGGGCAAATCACCATCATTAATTAGGATTCAGTTTTAGGATATGAAGATAATTCAATAACGATAATTCTATAAATGTCACATATGTTAATAAAGAACAAAAGGCACATCCTTATTTCAGTAGATTCAGAAAAGTAGTTTCATTAACATATCTTTATAAAAAAAGCGCTCAAGAACTTAAGTATGGGAGGAATGGGCCTCAACATTTAAAAACTTTCTTTAAAAAGCTAATAGACTACTTGCCCCAGCATAGGGGGATGCTAGAGGGGTGAGGTAGGAGTGAGTAGATGGGTGGGGGAACACCTTCTTCGAGGCAAATGGGAGGGGACATGGGGTGGGAGCATTTGTGATGGAGAGACCAAGAAAGGGGACAACATTTGACATGTGAATAAATAAAATAAACAATTAATAAAATGGTTATAATAATATATTAAAATAAAAACATGACCAGAAAAAAAAGCCAACAGCTAGTATAGTAGTAAACATGGAAATGTTGAAATCATTTTAAGATCAGAAGCAAGCAAAAGATGCATATGTTTACCACATTGTTTTGGGAGAGTCCTGTGAGACCTTGTCATAGCAATTGTGTATGTGAAAAAAGTATTCCCAACTAATTTTTAACCAATGTCCTGATATAATGTATTGGAGGAAGGAAAGAATAGCGTATTATTGCCATAGCAGAAAAGAAACACAATCAATAAGATTATTTTCTTTGTTAGATTCACTTAGCCGAGTTTTTTGATCTTAGATAGAGTGGGGGGAAAGAAGGTGATTGCTGTGGATAATCTTGATTTTCTACTCTGGTGAAATGAAAAGTTCTAAGATTAGTAAAGCAGGACTCTCAGAGTTTCTGTGAAGGGACTTTGGAGATAATCCATCAAGGGAGCTTGATGATAAACTTTAATTGTTAATTTGACACAGCCTAGAATCATCTGGGAAGAGCCTCACTGGAGGATTATCTGTGGTTGGGCCTATGTGCATATCTGTTTGGGACTGTCTTCATTTAATTGATTTGCTACTCTGGTAGCACCATTCTCTAGGCAGAATGTGCTGAACAGTTTAAAAAGCAAGCAGAGAACAAACAAGGAGATGTGGGTACATTCATTTTTCTTTGCTTTGATTGTGACGTGTCTAGCAGAACTTCTTGTCATCTTAACTTCATCAAAGTAATGAACCTGGAATTGTGAGATAAGATAATCTTTCTTGATTTTTCTCTCCAGTGACCTTCTAAGGTGGGACCAGCAAGGAGGCACAGGCCTCAGAAGTGGCAGGGCAGCCAGTGCAGGATCCTTTCTACCTCCCTCTTCACCTAGGAGGAGATACTGCAGATCCACAGCCCACTCTGCCCCTTCCACAAAAGCAGAGAGCTTGCATTCAGGGAGTGCTCCAACCTAGGGACTTAGGACTCAGGAGGGAGGAGTGATCCACAGCCCACTGCATACCGGCCTTATCACTCAGGAGTGCTGACACAGGCTTATAGACCCACAGGAGGAACAAGCTACAGCCAGAGAAAGCAAGAACATCTAACACCAGAGATCAATAGATGACGAAAGGCAAATGCAAGAATCTTGCCAAAAGAAACCAAGACTACTTGGCTTCATGAGAACCTAGTACTCCCACCACAGCAAGTCCTGGATATCCCCAAATACCTGAAAAGCAAGATTTGGATCTAAAATTATATCTCACGATGGTGATAGAGGAATTTAAGAAGGACACGAATGAATCCCTTAAAGAAATACAGGAGAACACAGGTAAATAAGTTCAAGCCCTTAAAGAGGAAAAACAAAAATCACTTAAAGAATTACAGGAAAGCACAACCAAAGAGATGAAAGAATTGAAGAAAACCCTCGAGGACAGAAAAATGGAAGTAGAAACAGTTAAGAAATCACAAAGAGAGACAACTCTGGAGGTAGACATCCTAGGAAAGAAGTCAGGAACCATGGATTCAAGGATCACCAACAGAATGCAAGAGATAGAAGAGAGAATCTCAGGTGCAGAAGATGGCATAGAAAACATTGACACAACAGTCAAGGAAAACATAAAATGCAAAAAGTTCCTAACACAAAACATCCAGGAAATCCATGACACAATGAAAAGACCAAATCTAAGGACAATAGGTATAGAAGAGAGTGAAAACTTCCAACTTAAAGGGCCAGTAAATATCTTCAACAAAATTATAGAAGAAAACTTCCCTAAACTAAAGAAAGAGATGCCCATGAACATACAGGAAGCCTATAGAACTCCAAATAGACTGGACCAGAAAAGAAATTCCTCCTGTCACATAAATAGTCAAAACACCAAATACACAAAACAAAGAAAGAATATTTAAAGCAGTAGAGAAAAAGATCAAGTAACATATAAAGGCAGGCCTATCAGAATTACACCAGATTTCTTGGCAGAGTCTATGAAAGCCAAAAGATCCTGGGTTGATGTCATACAGATACTAAGAGAACACAAATGTCAGCCCAGGCTACAATACCCAGCAAAACTCTCAATTACCATAGATGGAGAAACCAAAGTATTGCATGACAAAACCAAATTTATATAATATCTTTCCACAAATCTGGCCTTTCAAAGGGTAATAAATGGAAAATTTCAACACAAGGAGGAAACTACATCCTAGAAAAAGCAAATAAGTAAATTTCAAACAAAACTAAAAGAAGATAGCCACATGAATAGAATTCCAACTCTAACAACAAAATAACAGGAAGTAACAATTATTTTACTTAATATCTATTAATGTCAATGGACTAAATTTCCCAATAAAAAGACATAGACTATCAGACTGGGTATGTAAACAGTACCCAACAATTTGTTGCATACAGGAAACCCACCTCAGTGTCAAAGACATACAGTACCTCAGAATAAAAGGCTGGAAAGCAATTTTCCAAGCCAATTGTCCCAAGAAAAAAGCTGGAGTAGCCATTCTAATATCAAATAAAATCGACTTTCACCCTAAAGTGATCAAAAAAGATAAGGAGAGACACTTCATATTCATCAAAGGTTTGATCTACCAAGAGGAACTCTCAAGTCTGAACTTCTATGCTCCAAATGCAAGGGCATCTACATTCATACAAGAAACTTTATTAAAGCTCAAAGCACACATTGCACTGCACACAAAAATAGTAGGAGATTTCAACACCCCACTCTCTGCAATGGACAGATCATGGAAACAGAAACTAATCAAAGATATAGTGAAACTATCAGAAGTTATGAAACAGATGGATTTAACTGATATCTATAGAACTTTTTATCCTAAAACAAAAGGATATACTTTCTTCTCAGAACCTCATGGTCCCTTCTCCAAAATTGAACATATAATTGGGATAGATCAGGCCTCAACAGATACAAGAAGATTGAAATAATTCCTTGCATCCTATCTGATCATCATAGACTAAGGCTAATCCTTAATAACAACATAAACGATAGAATGTCCACATTCACTTGGAAGCTTAATAACACTCTACTCAATGATAATTTGGTCAAGGAAGAAATAAAGGAAGAAATTAATGACTTTCTAGAGTTTAATGAAAATGAAACCACAATATACCCAAACTTATGGGACACAATGAAAGCAGTCCTAAGAGGACAACTCATACCTTTACGTGTCTCCAAAAAGAAACTGAAGAGAGCATAAACCAAAAATTTGACAGCACATCTGAGAGCTATAGAACAAAAAGAATCAAATTCACCCAAGAGGAGTCAAAGGCAGGAAATAATCAAACTCAGGGCTGAAATCAACCAAATAGAAACAAAAAGAACTATATAAAGAATCATCCAAACCAGGAGGTAGTTCTTTGAGAAAGACAACAAAATAGATAAACCCTTAGCCAGACTAACTAGAGGGCACAGAGATAGTTTCCTAATTAACAAGATCAGAAATGAAAAAGTAGACATAACAACAGACACTGAGGAAATCCAAAAATTCATGATTTCGTACTATAAAAGCCTATACTCAACAAAACTGGAAAACCTGGATGAAATGGACAATTTTGTAGATAGATACCAGGTACCAAAATTTAATTCAAGATCAGATAAAGGATCTAAACCATCACATATCGGCTAATGAAATAGAAACAGTCATTAATAGTCTCCCAATTGAAAAAATCCAGGACCAGATGGGTTTAGTGCAGATTTTCATCAGACCTTCAAAGAAGACCTAATACCAATACTCCTCAAACTATTCTACAAAATAGAAAGAGAAGGTACTCTACCCAATTCGTTCTATGAAACCACAATTACTCTGATACCTAAACCACACATAGCCCTAACAAAGAAAGAAAACTTTAGACCAATTTCCCTTATGAATATCAATGTAAAAATACTCAATAAAATTCTTGCAAACTGAATCCAAGGACATATCAAAACGATCATCCATCATGATCAAGGAAGCTTCATCTCAGTGATGCAGGGATTGTTCAGTATTTTCAAATGCATCAACATGATTCACTATATAAACAAACTCAAAGAAAAAAACATGATCATTCATTAGATGCTGAGAAAGCATTTGACAAAATCCAACATCCCTTCATGATAAAAGTCTTGGAAAGATCAGGAATTCAAGGCCCATACCTAAACATAGTAAAAGCAATATACAGCAAACTAGTAGCCAGCATCAAACTGAATGGAGAGAAACTTGAAGAAATCCCACTAAAATCATGGACTAGACACGGCTCCCCACTCTCTGCTTTCCTATTCAATATTGTACTTAAAGTCCTAGCCAGTGCAATTAGACAACAATAGGAGATCCAAGGGGTACAAATTGGAAAGGAAGAAGTCAAATTTCACTATTTGCTGATGATATCATAGTTTACTTAAGTGACCCCCAAAATTCTACCAGAGAGCTCCTAAACCTGATAAACAACTTCAGCAAATTAGCTGGATATAAAATTAACTCAAGCAAATCACTGCCTTCTTCTACACAAAGGATAAACAGGCTGAGAAAGAAGTTAGGGAAACAACACCCTTAAAAATAGTCCCAAATAATATAAAATACCTTGGTGTGACTCAAACTAAGCAAGTAAAAGATCTTTTTGACAAGAACTTCAAGACTCTGAGGAAGGAAATTGAAGAAGACCTCAGAAGATGGAAAGATCTCCCATGCTTGTGGATTGGCAGGATTAGTATAGTAAAAATGGCCATCTTGCCAAAAGCAATCTACAGATTCAACGTAATGCCCATCAAAATTCTAACTCAATTCTTCACAGACTTAGAAAGAGTAATTTAAAAATTCACCTGGAATAACAAAACAAACAAACAAACAGTATAGCCATAACGATTCTCAACAATAAAGGAGTGTCTGGTGGAATCACAATCCTAGACCTTAAGCTGTACTACAAAGCAATTGTGATAAAAACTGCATGGTATTGGTACAGTGACAGGCAGGTTGATCAATGGAATAGAATTGAAGACCCAGAAATGAACCCACAAACCTATGGCCACTTGATCTTTGACAAAGGAGCTAAAACCATCCAGTGTAAAAAAAGACAGCATTTTCAACAAATGGTGCTGGCTCAACTGGCAGTTAGCATGTAGAAGAAGGCTAATTGATCCACTCCCTATCTCCTTGTACAAAGCTCAAGTCCAAGTGGATCATGGACCTCCACATAAAACAAGATACAATGAAATGAATAGAAAAGAAAGTGGAGAAGAGCCTTGAGCACATAGGCACAGGGAAAAATTTCCTGAACAGAACACCAATAGCTTATACTCTAATATCAAGAATTGACAAATGGTATCTCATAAAGTTGCAAAGCTTCCGTATGGTAAAGGACACTGTCAATAGGACAAAAAGGCAACCAACAAATTGAGAAAAGATCTTTACTGATCCTATATCTGATAGAGGGCTAGTATCCAACATATATAAAGAACTCAAGAAGTTAGACTCCAGAGAACCAAATAACCCTGTTAAAAAAATGGGGTTCAGAACTAAACGAAAAATTCTCAAGTGAAGAATGCCTAATGGCTGAAAAGTACCTAAAGAAATGTTCAACATTGTTAGTCATCAGGCAAATGCAAATCAAAACAACCCTGAGATTCCACCTCACACTAGTCAGAATGGCTAGGATAAAAAACTCAGGTGACAGCAGATGCTGGTGAAGTTGTGGAGAAAGAGGAACAGGCCTTCATTGCTGGTGGAACTGCAAGCTGGTGCAACCACTCTGGAAGTTAGTTTGGTGGTTCCTCTGGAAATTGGACATAGTACTACCAGAGGACCCAGCTATACCACTCCTGGGTATATACCCAGAAGATGCTCCAACATATAACAAGGACATATACTCCACTATGTTCACAGCAGCCTAACTTATAATAACCAGAAGCTGGAAACAACCCAGATGTCCCTCAACAGAGGAATGGATACAGAAAATGTGGTACATTTACACAATGGAGTACTACTCAGTTATTAAAAACAGTGAATTTATGAAATTCTTAGGGGAATGGATGGACCTGGAGAATATCATCCTGAGTGAGGTAACCCAATCAAAAGAACACACATGGTATTCATTTCCTGGTAAGTAGATGTTAGCCCAGAAGATCAGAATACACAAAGTACAAATCGCAAACCACAAGAAACTCAAGTAGGAAGACCAAAGTGTGGATACTTCGTTCCTTCTTAAAAGGGGGAACAAAATGCCCATGGAAGGAGTTGTAGAGACTAACTCTGGAGCAGAGACTAAAGGAAGGACAATTCAGAGACTGCTCAACCTGGGAATCCTTCCCATATTTAATCATCAAATCTAGACACTATTGTGGATGTCAGTAAGTGCTGGCTGACAGGAGCCTGATATAGCTGTCTCCTGAGACGCTCTGACAGTGCCTGACTAATACAGAAGTAGAGGTTCACAGGCATCCATTGGACTGAGTACTGGGTCCCCAATGAAGGAGCTAGAGAAAGGACCTAAAGAGCTTAAGGGTTAGCAGCTCCTTAGGACGAACAACAATATGAACTAACTAGTACCCACAGAGTTCCCAGGGACTAAGCCACCAACCAAGGACTGCACATGGAGGGACCCATGGCTCCAGCAGCATGTGTATAGCAGGGGATGGCCAAGTTGGTCATCAGTGGGAGGAGAGGCCCTTTGCCCTTTGAAGGTTCTATGTCCCAGTGTAGAGGAATGCCAGGGCCAGTAAGCAGGAGGGAGTGGGGTTGTGGGGAGGGGGAAGGGAAGAGTTTTTTTTTT
>NC_045030.1:69047099-69048770 GCF_008632895.1 Mastomys coucha | reverse complement strand
TTTTTTGGAGGGGAACCTTGGAAAGGAGATATTGTAAATGAAGAAAACATCTAATAAAAAAAGATAATCTTTCTCCTCTATATTTCCTTTGTCATGGTATTTTATCTGAACAACAGAATGAAACTGGAGTAGAAGATAGCACCATCTATAAGCTGGAAACCTAGATAGAATGGGAGATAAAAAGAAAGCTCACTCTTTGCTGCAGACATTTTCTCCTCTCTGTTCCTAACTATTATTATATGATTTGATCAGCTTTATTATGTTTCCCTTACTTAATTTACAATATATCCTTTTAAGTTGTTCAAATCAAGTACTTTTTTTTTTTTTACAGAGATACTTTCTGCTGCTACATGGATCTCTCAGTCATTTCTAAAAGCCAGACAAAATACCATTTACTGGAAATCAGTAAGAAGTCATTCTCTTGGAAGATGGAGCTCAGTCCTAGTCTAAGGATCTGATGTCCGTTATGGTAGTGCTTCCCATTTGCCTCTCTTCCTATACACATAGAATCTCTACTGCACTAATTTCCTTTCTGTCATATTTGTTTGCTTACATGCTTACTCTCTGTTTTTTATTTTTATTCAGTCTCTTCAGATACAAACAATGACTTCTGCTTATCTTATAAGCAACATGCATAAAAGACAATAGGTAAATGTCAACTAATGGAACCAAATGATATAATGCTGAGATAAAGGTCAATAAAATAACAATCTGAAATTATTAAGCTCTCCATTATATTGTATGTTGTTTTTGTTGTGGTGAGGATAGAAGGAACTTATACACCAGAACAAATTATGCTTTTACAGAATAATTCAGAAGACAGAATTCACTCTATCCTCTAACCTGTCAAGTGTCACTACTTATGCTGGAGTAGATAACAAAGTACTATTTATCTCTTGAATTTCTGAACTGTTTCTGGACCTTGAGAGTTGAGCACAGGTACTCAGCTACTCTTAACCAGAGACTGCCCCTCCTCCATCAGTTAAGGTTATCTTCTTTCTCTCAACTGTGCAGCTTTTAGAGAGATGTGCATTGGGCAATGACAGAGGAATCTACCAGTGAGACCATCCATATAGACCCTGTTGATTATTGTGGTGACAGATGTTACAACCTGATCACCCCTCACATCCTTTACTGTTTTAGAGAAAACACTGGATTCTTATATACCTATCTGTTGAAACTCAGGATAAAAAAGAATGAAAACAAACTAAAAAAGGAGGAAAAACAAAAAACAAAAGGAGAAATGAAGAAAGTATGTAGTATACATTTGAAGAACTTGTCTGAATTCTGAAATTCATTTATGTAGATCTTACCATAGTTCCTACATATATCAGCACTTTACATGCCTTCCTTCCTTCCTTTCTTTCTCTTTCTTTCTTTCTTTCTTTCTTTCTTTCTTTCTTTCTTTCTTTCTTTCTTTCTCTTTCTTTCTTCCTTTTTTCCCTTCTCTCTCAGTTTCTTTCTTTCTTTCCTTCTTTCTCTCAGTTTCTTTCTTTCTTTCTTTCTTTCTTTCCTTCCTTCTCTCTCTGTTTCTTTCTTTCTTTCCTTCTTTCTCTGTTTCTTCTTTCTTTCTTTCTTTCCTACTGTCTGTCTTTCTTTCTTCTTCCTTCCTTTCTTCCTTTCTTTCTTCCTTTCTCCTTCCCTCCCTCCCTCCCTCCCTCCCTCCCTCTC
>NC_045030.1:69031902-69047020 GCF_008632895.1 Mastomys coucha | reverse complement strand
AAGGCCAGACAAGTCAGCCCAGCTAGAAGAATGAATGTATCCTATGCACAGGTGTCACCTATTTTGAAAGCTCTTCCTCAAGTTGTTTGGGACACACATAAGGACAAACATGCAAGTTTACTACATATGTGCTGGAGACCTAGGTCTAGCCCGTGTATGCTCCCTGGTTGTTGGCTCAGTCTTTGAGAGCTCTAAGGGTCTAGGTTAGTGGACTCTGTTGAGTTTCCTATGGAGCTCCTATCCCATTCAGGGTCTTCAATCTTTTTTCCAATTCTTCCATAAGAGTTCCTAACCTCTGTCCAATGTTTGGTTGTAGGTATCTGCACCCATTTCAGTTAGTTGCTGGGTAAAACCATACAGAAGACATTGATGTTAGACTCCTGTATGCTAGCATAGCAGCATATCATTCAGTTCTATTTTAATTCCCTCTATTCCAGGCTAAATTCATATAATAATCATACAGCTAGTGACTAGTGATAGGTAGGTTGCAGTCCATGAAATAAAAGTAATGTTGTAAAAATGGTTTCAAAAAATAAGATCTTAGTTCCTTGGACACAAAGCACAGGACCATGCTTCAGAAGGAGTTCACACACACATACATGTATGCACACATGCACACACACACACACACACACACACACACACACACACACACACACACACACCTCATTTGGACATTTTGCCATTTTCCACATCTCACTTATCTCATGCAAACTCCCAATTGATTTATATTCAAAACTTAGTGAACTCACGCTAAAAGCTTGGATAGTGACTCTGTTATCTCTTTCTCAAGCAGCCATTTTCTAATCTCAGTTTTCTAATTATTACAGATGAACTTTAAGAATGAACTAGAGTCCATTGAGATGATTAATATGCTAGTTAAGTATTTTCTCCTTTGCTTTCTTACAGATGCAAACAAAAGCAGTTTAATCAACTCAAAGACACAGCTCTTTCTTGTTTTTTTTTGTGTGTAATGGCAGCTAGCAAAGTTATTCACTGTAGCTATGATGGCATTATAAACATATTTTTAGTTACTTTATAATTATGTATATATGTATATATATGTATATATAGATATACATATATATGTGTGTGTGTGTGTGTGAGTGTGTGTGTGTGTGTGTGTGTGTGTGTGTGTGTGTGTGTGTGTGTAGATATATGCACATGAATACAGGCTCACAAGAAGGTATAGGGAATTGTAACACATATTACATAGGTGCAAAGAACCAAACTGAAGTATTTTGCAAGAACTGTATAAGCTCTAAACTGTGGGGCTATCATATTTTCAATCACATAGAAGGACAGTTTAAAACACTATTTTAATTTCCTTATTATTATAGTGATAAAATCATTTATACATGTTATTCAATACTCTCTCTTAACTATCAAATATAATGAACTTTAATGAAACTTTCTTACAGAATGTCTTAGTCCATTAAGGACTCAATAAGAAAGTAGTATAAATAAGACAATAGACAATAGACAATCAGGTTGATGGCAGAATTGTTGTCAGATGAAGGACAACATTTTCATAGCAAATGTTTGCCTTATTATATATTTAAATATACTATATATTTATAGTTCAACTTTCCTACAGACTCTACCTCCTAATATCACACTGGGTCTTACAACTCGGGCATCATAAACTCCAGACTCTTGTAGGAGCCATTTATTTCTTTGTTTCTTCCTTCCTTCCTCCCTCCCTTTCTCTCTTGCTCTCCCTCCCTCTCCCCTTCCTTCCTTCCCTCATTTCCTTCTCTTTGGTTCTTTGTTTGTTTCTTTCTCTCTATTAATCATTTTATTTGTTTACATTTCAAATGATATCCCTTTTCCCATTTCCCCTCCTCAAACCCCCTATCCCATCCCTTCTTCACCCTTTCACCCTGCTTCTATGAGGGTGCTTTCCCATCTCCTACCCACTCCCTCCTCACCACTCTAGCATCCCCCTACACTGGGGCATCAAACTTTCACAGGACCAAGGGCCTCCCTCCCATTGATACCAGATAAGACAATCCTCTGCTGTATGTGTATCTGCAGTCATGGATCCCTCCATGAATACTCTTTGGTTGGTGGTTTAGTCCCTGGGAGTTCTGTGTTGTCCGGTTAGTTGACGTTGTTGTAGGAGACATTTCTAAAGCACCATTTTAAAGTAGACTCCATTGGGAGATTTTTTTCATAACTCCCTTTAGTAATATGGATGATTGTCACAATATTACATTGTTACATATGGATGATTTGTTTTTAATTGATAAATAAAATTACATATATAATATAATATATATGCATATATCAATATAAATGGATAAATCAAGTTAGTTAATATGCCATTAATTCACATGTATCATAGGTTTTGTGGTAAGAACACATAAAATCCATCCTTGTAAAAATATTCATTAATATCATATGCTACTGCCAGTATCTGCAGTCAACATGAAGAATAATGGATTTCTACAATGTATTCTCCTCTTTCTCACTAAATTTGTTATAATTTGACCTATATTTCCTTATTTATCTTCCCCAGGCTTTGGTACACTCTACCTTTTGTTTATATGTTTTATTTATATAACATACTTACAAGTTATGCTATAAAGTATTTTGCTGCTACAGATCTAATTGGTGAAAAATGAGTCAGACTAACGTTTCATGTAGTAGTAGTTAATATATTCAGTACATCAGACATTTTGTCTTCTGAGAGTTAAGCAAGATCATACGAGCAAAGTTCATTTGAGTTCAAGTTGTATACAGGTAGAAGGACAAGGTCACATGAGCTTAGGCTGTATACAGTTATGAGGTCAACTTGTGCTTGGAAACATCATCCATAATAATGGATAAGATGATGGGTAATTTGAAACAAAACCAAATCCTATTTACTATATCTGGGAAGGGCACAAAATCACAACCTGTTTTATGGAGGAACAGAGGTTATAAGACTCTTGTCTTTGTTTATTTGGAGTTTTTTTTTAACAAGCTCTCAGAAATCTCATATATTCATTCATGGACTGTGTTGTGACATTTGTCCTTCTATACTTTGTTTACTTCATTTAATATATTATCCTCCAATGATGGACATAAAAAATGACAGCATTTCATGGGTCTGTATCAGGTCCTCTGCATACATACTATAACTTTCAGTTTAGTATTTTTATGGACTCCTGAGTATGTGAACAAGTGGCTCTGATTCTTGTGCCTTTTCTGGGACTCTATTTCTGTTGTTAGTTTGCCTTATTCAACTTCAACATGATGGTTATCTCTTAGAAGTCTGCTCTTTTCTAATAAGAGACACAAAGGGAATGTTTCTGGATAGGAAGGAAAGATCTTTGAAGGGTAGAAGGGAGACTGTAATCAGGATAAATAATATGAAATAAGAATCAATTTTCAATAAAAGGGAATTTTTTTTTAAATGATAGCATTTCAGTTTCCTTACTTGTTGAGGTTGAGTAATATCCCACTCTCTCTTCATATATGTATTCCATCCATTCATTGATAATCACTTACCTTGTCTGTAGCAAAAAGTATTGTAATCAATATGAGTACAGTATTCTTTAATACTCCTATTTCAGCTTATTTGGATGCATATCCAGAAGTGATAGAGATGGTTATATGGCAATACTTCTCTTTTGTTTTTATAGGAAGCTTCCACATGTTTTCACACTTGTTAGTTTTATTTACAAACTTATTATACATACACAAAGGCTCCCATTTTTTCCTTGTCTTTATCAACATTTGCCTTTCATATTTTGATAATATCTATTTTAATTAGTATCAGTTATCACATTGTTTTAATTTGTATTTTTGGTTGATTCATAATAGTGAACATATAAAACTTATGAAATTGTATTTGATGACTTCAAAGGTATCCAAATATAAATAGAATCTTTGGTTCTAAACTTAGTAATCTTATATTTAAAGTGCCTGAGACTTCACCTAAAACAAAACTAATAAATTCATAAATTTGCATGCTATAAAATTATTACAGAAGAATCTATAGGATTTTGTCTTAAAATGAAATAAAATTAGAAATTAAAAAATATTTTTATAAGAATCCAAAAAGGATACATTATGTAGTAATAAACTTAAAAGCTCCATGTTATTTTCCACAGAAAGTGGAAAGGCAGTCAAATTAAAATTTGTATGGAACAACGAAGGACCTCAAATAGATATAACAATGTTAATCAAAGTGAATGAAATTGAAAGCTTCACACTATGGTATTTAAAGCTATATTACAATGTCAGAGTAATAAAAACTAAATAACATTGACATAGAAATACATATACAGTGCAGTGAAATAAGAGACATCATACCCATTCATTTATGGTTACTCTAGTTTTGAAAGAGATACTAAGATGCCAAACAGGGAAAGAACAATGTATTAAAGTATACTGGTTAAAATTGGGTATGTACATACAAATAAATTATAAGTAACTAGTATCTCATTAATTTTCATATTCAGAAATCAACTAACTTTAATGTAAAATTAGAAATGGCATAACTGCTAGAAATAGAACAGGCAACTTTGTACAGAAGCATTATCATTGTCAGAAAAGTCAATCTGAAATATCATTATTGCTACCTGAAAAGAGCAAGGGGAATGAATGCTTTATGGCCTTGGTCTAGAGAATGATTACCTCTTGAAAATGACTCTAAAGAATAGGGAACAATGGCAAAAATCAGCATACAAAATTGTGCCAGCCTTCCAAATTTTTGACATCAAAAGGAACAATGAGCAGAATAAAAATATAAGTACTGATTTGATAACAAGAAACAATAAGTCTTTATACATGGGCAAAAGACCAGATCAGAGAATTCCCAAATGAATCCACATAAATGCCTGTTCATACTTGACTCTTAATGTTACCAATGGAAAGTGAGAACATATTGTTATCGTCCTCTGCTGCCTATTCAGATGTATAAGTATTTGTTTTCATATTTTAAAGTGATCTCAGGTATGCATGTTGTTTTACAGTTCTTATAGATTTTACTTATATTGATTTTGACATTTGACATTCTATTTCTAGCCTTTTACTGTCAATCTACCTGTAATACATCATTGAAATGAGTGCCTCATAGGCTACATCTAGATGGTATCTTTGTTTTTAACTTTCCTGGCACATTGTGTCTTTGTTTGTTTGTTTGTTTGTTTGCTTTTGGTTTTTCGAGACAGAGTTTCTCTGTGTAGCCCTGGCTGTCCTGGAACTCACTCTGTAGACCAGGCTGGCCTCGAACTCAGAAATCTGCCTGTCTCTGCCTCCCAAGTGCTGGGATTAAAGGTGTGCACCAACACCACCCAGCTCCACGTTGTATCTTTTTCACTGGAAAAGTTCATCTATTTACATTCTGAGTATTGGTTATATGTAATAACTGGATAATGCCATCTTGTCCATGATAGATTTGCTTTTGTTTCTTCTTTTAATTCTTTTCTGCTCCTCTTGGCTTTTTTGTGATTAAATAATCTTTCTAATGCTATGCTTCAGTTGATTGATTTTTACTCATTATATATCTACTACAGGCTTTATATTTATGATTACTATGAGGATTTCAAATATTATTTCATAATTTAAGCAGATTATTTTAGGATGCTAATTTAATTTTGATTATATAACCTTTTTACTCCACCCCTTCTCTGCTTTAATTTTTTATTCTGTAATACACATCATTTTATATTATATATTACTGAATTAGTTATAGTAGCTTGTATTATTTCTTATCTTTGCTCCTTTAACCCCTTAATAAATATATGTCATTTTTTATCTTTTCTCTTTCTGCACTTTTTTATTGAAAATAGATTTTGCTATTATATAATATATCCCAAGCACAGTTTTCCCAGTCATGTCCAATTGATTCCATGAAGGCATTTTCTCTTGGTGTCCTCTTTCCCCTCTGACTCCTATAATCTTTCCTCCCTGTCTTCCTCAGGTTCTCTGAATCTCTCAGATAGGTATGCGTGTGTGTGTGTGTGTGTGTGTGTGTGTGTGTGTGACTAATAGAGACTTCCAATTTAGGTTCTCTCTCTGCATGGTGATTATCTGTGTGTCTCTGTACGCATTCCCATCTGCTGTCAGAGGAAGCCTCTCTGATCATGACTGGACAAGTTAACTGATCCCAGGTCTCTATGCTATCCAGTCTCCTGTTTCTGACCAACCAGGTAGTGGAGAACATGGGATCCCAATTGTGGTATGGGCCTCAAATTAAACTAAACATTGGTTGGCCACTCCCACAAGTTTTGTGTCACATTGCTCCCAGCACACCTGGCAGGAAGAGCAGATTTTAGGTCAAGGTTTTGTGGCTGGGTTGGTGTCCAGGTTTTTCTTTCTGTAGCCTGCTGACTATCTTCTCACTCCAGAGACTAGAATTCAGGGGTAAAGAAGATTCTGTGGGTGGACTGAGGGTTTGTGGGGAGGTAGTTGGAGTGAATTAGGTAGGGGGAGGGGCAGGAGAGTATGGGAAGAGACAGCTGGCATTATGGGTCACTGTGGGGCTCAGTGTGGAAACTTAGTTCAGTAGAAATTTTCAGGAATCTATAAGGATGAGCCTAGTGAGGATTCGTAGTAATGGAGGATATGAAGTCTGAACTGGCCATCTTTTGTAACCAGGCAAGGCTTCCAGTGGTGGGGACTGGGTTACATTCATTTGGATTGCTGGCTAAGGAGTCCTGAGGAGATTCTCAAATAACTGAGCCCGATGCTAGGACAGAAGGTCTGAAAATTAACAGTGGAGCATCATTGCTGTGGACAACTTCCATACATCTCATTGAATGTAGAGAAGGAATTTTCACTTTATCAATGCAAGATTAGAATATTCTGGATTTGACTACACACTTACTTGTATCAATGCATTTGATAATTCAATATATTTATACACCTAACAAGTATCTTTTTATTTAAGATAGAACATGTCTTTTTATCATTTCTCTTAAGACAGGTATGGTAGATATAACTGTCCAGCTTTGCTCTGTTTAAAAAAGTGTCTAGAGCATGGGATAGTCAAAGCTAGAGACTTGGCTCTGGGACCAAGATTGTGAGCTAGCTTACTAGAGTCATGGTCTTCATTTCTCAGATGTGGAGAAGCCAATGTAGCCCAAGAGTCCAAAGTCCGAAGTGTGAGAATGCTCAGAGCAGTTTTGTAACTGGGCTTGAGGTTTGCCTGGAGACGTAAAAGGATCCACTACTTTGTCAAAGAAGCACTATAAGGACAAATTTGGGAGTAAACTAAGGTTATATAGCCACAACTCATTTTCTGTGATCTCTCCAGTTATTGGTTACCTTAGTGAAAACAAACTCTAGTGTTCTCTGAACAATAGATAAAGAAGATCAAGATGGTACCTATAATGTGAGTGATAATGTCAACTTCTACCTATCTTCTTTGCTCTTAGACAATTCTTATGACTTTAGAAAACTCTTGTGACTTTACATATATCAGTCTCACAAACAATTCTTTATTTTCACTGTGGATATTCTTTCTCCTTTAATTTTTTCCAATGAATTGCTGCAGATTATTTAATAGTCACTGGAGCCTTATGTGGATGATTTTTGTTTATATTCAAAAACAGAAATAGTCACACACACACACACACACACACACACACACAATCAGAGAGAGAGAGAGAGACAGAGAAAGACAGAGACAGAAAGGATGAAAGAAATAAAAATAAAAGCTGGTATTTCCTACCATTTTAGTAATGTCTTCATGTTTTAGTTAATTTACTTAAAAATTTCTATACAATATATTTTGATCATATTATTCCCCCTCTCCACATTCTTCCCAGAAACTGCTTGCCCTACCCACCCAACTTCATGAGATTTCTCTCTCTTAAAAAGTCAAAGCCAAAAACTGAGTCAAAACAAAGACGTAGAGTTTATTTTGTATTGATAACTATTCCTAAGGATGAGACCTGCCTTGAAGTGTGGTAGTCAGACCCAGTGTCACTCTATGGAAGATAACTGATTTTCCTTCTTTGAGCAACTCTCAATAGCAAATAACTTCTTGGTTAATGAATCTCAAGTTGGTCCAGTTATTGGTTTGCCATTTCCTCAGTCTCTGTCCTATCTTTGACTCTGCATTTCTTGTAGACAGGAAAACTTTTGGGTTGAAAGCTTTGTGTGTAGGTTAGTGTCCTTATCCCTTCACTGGGGTTCCTGCCTGGCCACAGGAGGGGACCTCTTCAAGCTCCATATTCCCAGTGCTATGAGTTTCAGTTAAGGTCACCCACATTAACTCATGGGAGCCTCCCTTATCCGTATCCCAGGTTTCTGGCATGTCCCTCAGATGCCCCTCCTCCTCCCTTTCCCTTCCATTTGCAGATTTCTATTCATTCTCCTGGCCCTCTTACCTTCTCTTCTGTCTCTCCCCACAACAAATCCTGACACCCGATTTTCCCTCCCCATTCTCTCTCCCACCCAGTTCCCTCCTTCCCTCTTTCTCCCATTACTATTTTATTCTCCCTTCTAAGTGGGATTTAAGCATCCTCACTTGAGCCTTCCTTCTATTTTAACCTCTTTGGGTCTGTGGAATATAGCATGGATATTCTGTATTTTATGACTAATATCCATTTATAAGTGAGTACATACCATGCATGTCCTTTTGGGTCTTGGTTACCTCATTCAGGATATTTTCTAGTTCCATCCATTTGCCTGTAAAATTCATAATGTCCTTGTTTTTAATATCTGAGTAGTATTTCATTGTGTGAACAAATCACATTTTCTTTATCCATTTTTCAGTTGAGGGACATCTGGGTTGTTTCCAGCTTCTAGCACTATCCCATAAGGACGTGCTCCACTACATTGCTGATATCTTAGTTCAACAAATTGAGTGAACTCTTATAATATATCTCCCCATCTTAACAGTCTGTCACTTTTTGAAATTGCTTTTTACTCTGTTTCCAGATAAACTTTCCTTTCTACTTTCCTATCTGATATCTTTTTTCGAATATCTTCCATAGCTTTATCTTTATCTATCCAGTAACTGTTTGTACATCATGATTCTTTGTATACTCTCTTGGCATGATCTCTTCCAGTCTAAATACTTCTTTGTTGATACATTTGATGACTCTATCCAGTTAGCTAAAATCTTATCTTTTGTTTTCAGATAATGTGAGGTGCTTCTTAGAATCTTTACTTTTAGCTTTAAATCCATTATAATTAGAGATATTCCAATATTTTGCTCCAAAGTTTCTTCTGTTTCTCTGTTTTCTGTTTCTTTTTATAAGTAGAAGTGTGTTGTCCTCCTGTGCAAATAGTTAATATAGCACTTAGAACAGTCTTTGAAACTTGGTCCTTAAATATTAGCCAGTTAACAAATTTTATATGGGACCTTTCTTTTTCTTTTGTGCTTTCTAAGCCTTAGGAGAGTATGTGGCATAAAGTTAGTCCTTTGATACATTTAGAAAAGTAAATTTATGCGTGGATGTCATAATTTTCTTTGTAGATTCTTTACTTGAGCTTTTACAATTAAATTTGAGTTCTTTGGGTATGTATTCAATAAATCACTAGATTACATGGACTCCATGTAAAAATTTCTCTTTTACAACCTTTTTGCCTTTATCTAGATAATTCATAAAACAGCTTCTAAATTATTAAGATTAGGTAGAGTTTTTCCCACTAGCAGAGCCTTTAAAATGGTTTTTCCTACCTATTTGATAGAAGTTAATTAAGTGATTCTTTTCTGGGAAGACTACAGAGACTGTAGGCATATTAGGGAACAAGACAGAACAATTTCTTAAGCTTAACTTTTGATTGGTAGAGACTTAAGTTAATTAACAGACAAATATTTCATATCTTTCAAGGCAGTGTTGAATGCTAAGTGAGAACACTAAAGCAAGGTAAGTGGATACATAAGTGACATATTTGGATCTTTTGAGTGCTCATTGAGAAATAATTTCATCCCTAAGTCAGGAAGGTATGCTTTAAGAGGCAACATCTAAATTAAGTAAAAGAAAAGATCACACATATATATTTCTAGAAAAAATGCAGAAGACAGAAGGCATTGCAGACATGAATATGTTTGGCTGGAAGCTTACTTTGTGTAACCCACATAGCTGATATAACAGAAACAAGAGGTGAGAATCAGTCATGTAGGACAGAATTGGATCCTCAGCATGTTTTCAGTTCTTACTGAATTGAAAACAGCAAAGAGCCATCTAGCACTCCAAACTGTGCTTGTGTGACTAATGAATGTTGGATATACATCATGTTATCACTGTAAAATAACAATAATGAGTAACAAACTACTCCAAAAATAAAATTTATATGAAATGTAGAATTGTTTATTCCTTAAGCATTTGAAAATTGGTTATGATTAGATCAAATTCTGTGCCTTGTATTTTATCCTCTTTGGATGCATAGCTATTTAAAAGTTGTCCTCTCATCAAAATAAAAGCCCAAGTAAAAAGGACCCAATACACAGACATATTTCAAGTTACTTATCATGCTGCATATACTAATATCATATACATATCTTTGAAGGAAATGAAAGTGCGTCTATTAAAAGTCTGATGTATACAAAGTTATAACATTCTAGAAACAGAAAAATACGTCAAAAAGTTGCTATAGTCCATGTGAGAAATTAGACTCATTTGTACCAGGGTCCAGTAAAACTTCATTGATCAGAGATACAAGTTAAAACTTTTACCAAGATAGGAAAGAATAAGAAAGAACAAAATTTTCTTGACTACGTTAAACAACTTTAAAAAATTAAGTAAGATGGTTATGGGGCATTGGTAAAGTTGGAAAAGGAGAAGAAAACTAGAGATATATAGTAAGAAATATGAAATTTTAATTTCTTTTAAAAATACAGAAACATTGTGGGAATATGTTTTCATTTTAATCCCAGGTATGGGATATGGAGCTGCTTCAGAGTGTCCACAGCAGCTGACTGTGATTTACCTTATGCTCTGACAGGGACATACTATCTGCAGATAGTTTTTGCAAGTATGTGATATTTGGAATTCTAGGAACTTTTAAGAGGGTATATAAATGCTAGGGCCCTGATAGGTAGGGTCAGTGGTTGTTGGTTGTTCAGGGGTGGAGGTTGCTTTGGCTCGTTAGTAGATGTGCTTAAAGAAGAAACAAAAAGGAAACAAATTAGAGTTGGGGTTCTCTCTTTCTCATTCTCCCCTCTATCCTTCTTTTTCTCCTATCTAGAGATAGGAGGTGAAACAAGGGTGATAAATGATGAGAGAAAAAAAGAACTCACAAAGTAGCAAAAACCAGCTACAGTAACACATGTTTAGAAATCATAGCTTTAGATATGATCATATTAGTCCCCAATGTTTTTGGTATCATCTACTGCTACTTTGTTTCTGATATCTCTATACTTTAAGTGACTCTTTTACCAAGTTCTTCTATGTTTTCACATCTCCATTTTATTTATGGAAATGCTTTTCCTTAAAATTCCTTTTCTCAAACCATTTTATTTATCATTCACTCTTTGTAAGACAAGGTTCATGTGGTACCCTGAATATGGCATTTCCAAAGTTGACCTTTGGCCATTGATATTGTTCCCATAATTCATTTATATTCTCTCTCTCTCTCTCTCTCTCTCTCTCTCTCTCTCTCTCTCTCTCTCTCTCTCTCTCTCTCTCTCTCTCCCTCTCTCTCCCTCTCTCTCCCTCTCTCTCTCCCTCCCCCCTCTCTCCCTCCTCTCTCTCTTTCTCTCATATTTATTTTATTTAGTTGTTTTTGTTTTATTCTGAGATAAGGTCTCACTGTTGCTCAAGTTTATTTTGACTTTACTTTGTGGCTCAGGCTAATCTCAAATTTTTAATCCTACTGCCTTAGCCTCCTGAGATAGATATATAATGTAAATAACCAGGAAGAGCTCTTACTTAAAAAAACTAATATGTCATCTATAGGAGTTATCATATTCAGTTTCTCTTAGCACTGACTGGTACTCAATTGGCTCAATTTCCCCCAAACTACTATTCGTGATTCCATGCAACTTCCAACCAACATATCTAAGCATCCATATCATTGTTAGAAAAACATTTCTCTAATCAACATTTTATTGTCTAAGTGTCAAAATTGGCCTAAGTATTGTAATTTACAAGTTCAAATATATACCAGAAACATTTCCAATACTCATGTGGCTTACAGTGGTTACTTTTGGCATGAGCTAGAATTACCTGGGAAAAGGGTCTTACTGAGGAAGTATCCATATCAGGTTGGTCTATGGGCATGTCTATGGGGATTGTCTAAAATTTTAATTGACATAGGAAGACTGACCGTACTATGAAATGTGCCACTCTCTAGCCAGAGGCCCTTAAATAGTCCAAAAAACGTGAAATCATGCAAGGATGCATCTGTTCCTCTTCGTTCTTGACTTTGGAGGTGATGTCTTAAGTTTCTTCCTTGACTCCCATACAATAATAGACTGCAACCTGGAATTATAAGGCAAATAAACCTTTCTTCACTAAGCTCCTTTTTGTCAGGATATTTTGTCACTGCCAAGCTTACAGATCTCAGTTCAATTCCCAGAAGCCACATGATAGAAGGAGAATATCAGTTCCAACAATTTGTCCTCTGACTGTCATAAGAGTGATATGGTATAGGTATCTCATCCTTTCAGTAAATAATAAAAAGCTGGCTTAAATCATGTCTTCTCATACTCTTTACCTCATGCAAATGTCTGCTTTTGCATTTAATTAGTATTGCATTTAAATGTGTGTCATCATTATAGACTTCACAGGGACACTTTCAAGGTAGTCTTTATGGAACAGCCAATCTTCTAGGCATAGTGGAAGACAACTAATATTTTTGGTTGTTTTTATATTGGGAGAATACTTGTCACACATTGACTTTTTATAGATGAGGATCACTTCATTGATAATCAAAACCAAAAATATTGCTATTTTTTCTTTCCCTCTTATTCTCCTACATATTCACTTTCTCCTAAATAGTCACCACTGAGAATTCCTGACTATGTATGAGCCATTCAATACTGAGATATTACTTAAGAATTCTGTTGACACAGTATTCTGCAAATAATCTGCCATTTTCTGAATCAAATAAACATCACACAGAGACGGTGATTTGTGACTTAGTAAGCTCACTGTTGGACATTATCACATTACTAGGTATTGTCTTTTTTTCCTTTTTTGAGGTGGAAGTATTTTAGTTTATCTGCTGAAGGCTATCAGTTTAAAAGTGACAATGCACTGAACAGTTTTGAAAAGCCATTTTCTTTTTCTTTTTCTTTTTTAAATATAGCTCTTTCTTTTTTTCTTTTTTAAAGATTTATTTATTTTTATTATTTATTTTATGTGTATGAATATAGCTGTACAAATGGCCGTGTGCCATCATGTGGATGTTGGGAATTGAACTCAGGATGGCCCCGCTTTCACAGGCCCCACTCGCTCTGGCCGAAAAGCCATTATCAAGATAAGAACAATTGCTTTACTATCAACAATTCTGAAAGATAAAACTTAAAAGCTACTTATAGAAAGAATTAGAAATGTTCTTGGAAATAAGTGTCAAAATTTAAATATAGTGGAAATTTGCTTTGAATAATCATTAGTGGTTTATTTATTATTTAAGTTCTCATAAATGTTTTATTCAAAATATAACACTGATTTATGCTGGTGTTTCACCTAATAAATATCTTAAAAATTTTATTTTATCTTAATAGTTTATATATAGTTTGTGTGTTTGCGTGTGTGTGTGTGTACTCACTTGTGCGTGTGCGTGCATGTGCGTGTGCTGTGTGTGTGTGTGTGTGTATGTGTGTGTGTTGGGTTTATATATATGGATGCAATGTCTGTGATAGCTAGAAAAGGGCATCAGATTTTCTGGAACTGAAGTTACAGGCAGTTGTGTTTGTATGCTGGAAACCAAAGTTAAGTCTTTTGGAAGATCATTAAGCACTCTTGACCACTGAGCCAATTTTCTATCCCCTTACCTAATAAATTTCTCAGGAGAGGAAAGACAACCTTGCACTGCAAAACAAGAATCTGTTTCTTGTCTCAACGTTACCACTGACTACTACATGATAATGAAAACTTATTTCACCCATTCATATTTTTCACTTATCCATTTAGGCATAAGTAACTGTGCTATTATAAAACACTTAATGTATTAAGAGTATTCGTCATTTAGCTGAAGCAAGAGGGACAATTAAAATTAAAATGTCTGCCTCATGGAGGAAAAAGTCAAGTTTGTAACTAGGCTTTAACATGATTTGGAACTAGAGCAGGAAACAAAGTGGTTTTGGTTTGACCCTGCTTCTTTCTTCCTTCCTTCCTTCCTTCCTTCCTTCCTTCCTTCCTTCCTTCCTTCCTTCCTTTCTTTCTTTCTTTCTTTCTTTCTTTCTTTCTTTCTTTCTTTTAAAGATTTATTTATTATTATATGTAAGTACACTGCTGCTGTCTTCAGACATCCCAGAAGAAGGCATCAGATCCTATTAAGGATGGTTATGAGTCATCATGTGGTTGCTTGGAATTGAACTCAGGACCTCTGGAAGAGCAGTCAGTGCTCTTGACCAGTGAGCCATCTCTCCATCCCACCCTACTACTTTATATTTCTGTGAAATTTGAATATTATTCCTATTTCTGAATTATCTGAATTATATTCATGTACATAAGGTCATAAACTCACTTCTTTCTGGAGCTATCAAATGTGATCTATAATTAGAGTTGGGGTTGTTATATATACATGATATGTGTATATGTAACATATATATACATATAGGTATATATGTATATATATATACACAATGTTATCACTACATGTGATGTCAGGTCTGACACATGATGTCAGGTCTGACTGGTTGGTATTGGATGACCAATTGTAGAATCTCTTGCCTGGAGAAGACAATTTCTTTCATTCTCAGCATTTCCCAGTTGCCTGCACTTCTTATTCAGTAGTTGAGGCTCTCTGTGTTTTTTGTTTTCCATGTTAGCATGTCCACTGGTGTTTTTGTTCAAGACTTTTTTAGGCAACCATGGTCATGAGACTTGATGTGTGCAAGTTTTCTGACATTAGTAGGAAACTGTATCATAACAAAGTTTCTATTTCTCTGTCTCTTACATTTTTTTCTCCTAGTTCTACAAAGATCCTAGAAACTTAGATGCAAGAACAGTGTTATAGGTATAGTAGTTGAAACAGGGAGCAAATGATCTTTTGTTATATA
>NC_045030.1:69026202-69031892 GCF_008632895.1 Mastomys coucha | reverse complement strand
CTGGAACTCACTCTGTGGACCAGGCTGGCCTAGAACTCAGAAACCCACCTGCCTCTGCCTCCCAAGTGCTGGGGTTAAAGATGTGTGCCACCACTGCCCGGTTTCTCTAATGTTCTTTGTGGAGGTTTAAAGAATAATAGCCTTGTTCAGATCCAAGCCTGAATGGGATAGTAGGTGATTTGAGGAAACAGAAATTTTTTTATGAGAAATATTTTGACTTACTCCTTTTTTGTTTGTGAGCAACTTTGTTGTCTCATGCTAGCACTTTCATCACAGGCCTGTATAGGAACACAGTAAGCTGATCATGAACTGAGCCAAAATAAATCCTTCTACTTTTTTGTTATCTTATCAAGTATCTTGTCAAAACAATAAAAGAATGACCAATATATGATCTTCATATTTGGTTAATAAGATGTTGGAGCAATTAGCTTATAAGTATTTAAACAATTATATTTACTATTGCTGGGAGACAAATGTAGGCTTCCACATGGATAGGAAAGTCCTGATGGCTGCTGACTTAAAGGAGCCTTCACACATTCATAAGTTATCTCTCTTGGAAGTGTGTCAAATTCTCACAGTGGAGATCAAGAAACGATCCCTTGTTTATTTCAAGTGTCAAAGTACACCCAAGGAAGTATATCAGGCATTCATAATAACAAGAGAATATTCTTCAGCAGAACCGACTACTAAAGCTTTTTCCTATCTTGAAGAAAGTGCATTGTTACTTCAACTGCTTCTACACACACGTGGATGTCTCATTGCAAAGCCACAACTCCCTAGAAAGATGTATCTTTTATTATTTAGATTAGCATGATGCATTTTCTCACTCTTTTTCTCGTTGACAAAAGTTGTGTTTGAGGTTCCTACATTTAAATTGGTTTCATGTGCATACAAGAAAGTTGGGTCCTTTTCAAAATCCACTCTGACAAGTCCTAAAGTGGCTTTAGTTCATTTGTTTGTAATGTAATTCAGATAAATTTGTTTAAAATATGATTAATAACTTATATTCTGACTACTTCTATTAAGGACCCTTAAATATTAATAACAATTAACTTAGATTCCCTATAATTTCAGCAATATGTCACCTGTATGTGTTGTCTGTATACTTGCTTATCCTTTTGCTATTGTTTTGTTTTTGAGACAACACACCATGTAGATTTGCTGCCGTTAAAGAAGTCCCTCTGTCTCAGCTTCCCAAGCCTTAGGAATGACAGACGTGAATGACTATGTCCAACTTGCTTTGTCTTTTCATCCAGTATTTTTCTTTTTTTTTTTTTTTCTAATTTGCTGTTAATAAGATTTTGGATAAATAAGGCTGGGGTGAGGATTTATTTTAATCAGGATATGATTTAGAGCTGTGCTTTAGGTTTGCTGTTGGTAAAGTTGTCAAGACCTCAAAGTATTTGAGTGTATTTGCTTTTGTCTTTCCCCTATCACTTTATATTTGCAATCTAGACTTCTTCAAAAAAATTTTTTAAGTCTTTCAGTTCTTTAATTTGCTACTATTGTTAATTACATGGAACTTTTATTGTCTTCAAGGTTCATCCATGAGACAAATTTCTTCTTTTGTTTTATTTTTAAGGTAGAAAGATATTTTGATATGTGTACAGACACACACACCCACACACCCACCCACACACCCACCCACCCCCACACACACACAACCTATGAAACAGCTGTATAGCTGATTTAGTTATAAGTTGATTTTAAATCCTTAAATCACATTTAAATTGCTTATTGATTACAATAGGCATTTTAGAGAATTTTTAGTATTTCTATATAAAAGGTAATATCATTTGTACAACAGACAATTTAAAATTCATTTTGATTTGTACATGCTTTTTTTTTCTCTTGGTAATTTGACCATAAGACTAGATGGAATTGTTGTATGTATCCCATCTTGTTCCTGATGGTTGGGAAAAACTTTCAGGTTTTCATTATTGAGTATGATATTTGTAATGTGCTTTTATTTTTATTTTCTGTGTATATGCTTGTGTGAGGTTTGTACATGTGTGCATGGGTGCAAGTGATATATGTGCATATATTGCTTGTGTGTATCATATATGCATGTATGTGGAGGTTACAGGAGGGATTCAGATGTCCTCCTTTATCACTCCTTATTCCTTTGATGTGGAATATCCTGCTGCTTGCATTGTTGACTTAGGCTAATAGCCAGCAAGCCCCAGTAACCCTGTCTTTTTCTCTTTCTGTAATGTGTGTGTGTGTGTGTGTGTGTGTGTGTTGGGTAGTGAGTAGTCAGGAAGTGACAGTCTACTGAAAGTGAATTACATTAAAGGATATAAATAAAACTCTAAGATAAAAAATAGTGTTGCAATAATTGGAAAATGTAGATTAGCAAGATCTCTTTTTTAAGCTTAAGAACTTAAGTCATACAGCTTAACAAGAAAAATTAATAGTCTATCTATTATTTAATTTTTCTTTGTAGATCTCAAAGATTCATTAGATAGATTGTAGATATTTAGTTTGGGTGCATGGAAAATTAATTTTTACCTATTATATGTTTTGTTTTACATGATATCTGGGAAAAATCTATTTACTTCTGAATAACTGAAATTGGAACAAAAAGTGTCAGAGACTTTCTCAAACCTTGATAATGAAAAGTAACAGAGATTACAATTGTAGATGTCTTGCAACTCTGAAAATACTTTATAAAGTGATAAGAACTCTACTATACTGACCTTTAGCCATCTATGTACAGAATTTGGATAATTCTCCCACACATGTATTTAGTATACACTGGTTTAAAGGCTGTTCTTCTGATTCACAATACCTTAACTAGCAAAAGCAGTCTCTGATGAATACAGAAACAAGTATAAATTTGTTTAGAGAACTCTTGAACTATCTGAAGAAGAAATATTTGATATTAGAGTATGCATATTGGCAGTTAGTTATCAAGTGAATATTTGTTGTAATGCCTGACATTACATGGGCTCCATTTTGAACATATTACTGCTGAGTGTAAAGAAATTATTTTATCTGAAGATTATTCTAGAGCTGAATTTATTCAAAACTCTAAATCCTCAACTTTTTCGTATAATGTACTGTTTTTTACTACTAATAAATATATCATTCAGTATATTTTGATCATGTTTTCTCCTCCCCCAGCTCCTCCAAGATATCTTCCTCAGCTCCTTGAGTACCATACTTCATGTCTTCTCTCTCTCTCTGCTCCTCTCTCTCTCTCTCAAAGAAAAGAAAAACCATAAAGACAAAAACAAACAAACAAAAAATCAAAGTCCACCAAAAAACTAGGGAAATAAACCATGGAGTTTTTGTGTCAGCTAAGTCTTCCTGAGCATGGAGCCTGCCCTAGAGGGTGCTGGGTATAGTCAGGGGCACTCCACTAGCAAAAACTGACTTTCTCCTTGGCAGAAGTTATTAAAAGCAAAGGTGGTGGATGACTCCTAGGAGGTTCTTCCAGACAGCAAAGGAGTTAGGAACCTCCTACCCTGTGGCAGCATGCATGGCTGCAGAGGTTCAAGCCAGATGAGGACCCAGTGCTGAGGTGGGGATGTGGATACAGATTCTTAACCTTAACCAAGGAGCTATTTGAAGTCTTTTTCTCTTTTTTCTTTTTAAATATTTATTTATTTATAATTCACCTTACATCCTATCACAGCCTTCCTTTCTCCTCTCTTCCTGGTCTCACACTTAGGAATCTGTCTCCCCAATGGCCCCTGCCCTTCTCTTAAGAGACAGTACTGAGTAGCTGCAAGCCTGTCTCAGGAGTACATGCCAATTTCTACCCACCACTGACAAAATTTTGGCACATTAAATATGTTCTCTGAACATCTATTTCCTCAATAATCACCCAACTTCATGGGATATACTCAAGAAATGATACAGATGATCCAGATAAGAAAGAATATTTCAATTTATAAATAAAATCGGGATAGTAAAAAGATTATACATTTTGCAATAACAAAACTAGGTTGAAAACTTGATAAAATCATAGTAATTCTGTGCTGTATCAAGTTAATTACAATATTTGAATTGCTTACTCATAAAAATGAATCAAAATACCAATACTGTTTGTCAACTAAGTACCAAATTAGAGTGTAAAATTAACACTTGAGTGTTAAAATTCCAATGAGTGGTAATTATCATTAAAGTAGTATTTATTTTACTTCTTTATTGATTACTTATTAATAAATCAGTTAAAAATTTCTTGAAGAATATATTTTTCCCACCAACATCTCACATCATGATTAAAGCAGAGAAATAGAGAAAAGGAGGGTGAATACCAAGATTCCATTTCAAGGGTATATATGCCTAAGGAAATCAACTATATTGGCTTACCTTTTCTAGTTCCAAAGTACTTTTCTATAACTACTCTGAGACAAAGACCTTATCAATTGAATCTTCAAAGGACATTCTACATATCCAAGCCATATGACTAACACAGACTATCTAATGAAGAAAATATGTTGTAAGTTCAATGTTAATGTACCTCCATCAGATTAGTTCTGGTGAGAATCTCATAAATGTGAAGCTGTTGACCATGCATTATATGTTATATCTCAAACCAAGATCAGGGACAGCTGAGCTCTTCAATCTCTTTTGAGGAAATACCTTAAGTAATCCAAAATAACCTTACTTCCTGGTAGGCTCCATTGTTTAAAGGTTCCACCACCACTACTCTGAGTCAATAGAAGCCATACCTAATGTCCAGAGCACACACAATATTTCAAAGAACACACATAGTATGTATGGTATATTAGTATACATGTATGTTAATTATGGATACATAAAGAATATCAGTTTTCTTTTCTAACCACTAGGAAATTTCATAATGCCATAATTGTCCTAAAGTTGATTATTAAGTACCATTATAAAACAATTGAGGATCAGTTTTGATAATACTACTATTACGATGACCTCCAGCAATTTTGATAAAATGAGATTGACCATTCATTTTAGTACTTACTTGTTCTCCCTGAGTTTTATTATCACAAATTGCCAAAAAGGCAGATTAAATTTCTTTAAAAAGTAGTACTGAAAGAACAAATTATCTTTTAGTGTTTTCTACTGACAGATATAGTTACATCACAGAAGATGACCAAAGGCAACTACCTTTGGCCAACAAAAATGAAAATCTTCTTCCAGAATGGATTTTGAACATCTAATCACTGGCAGTGTACTGGGTTATAATAACCCGTTTTCTGTCCATACCAATTTTTTGGTAGATTCTAACTGCAGTATAAGCTGAGATCTCTACAGTGATCAATCTGAAAAAAAAAAAAAGGTCAGAGTGGAACTTACAGAAATAAAAGGATACAATTTTGAATCTAGCTCCTGAGAAAAGTGACAAGTCTCTAAGCACTGATAACAATCATAGAATTCAAATGGTCACTAGCTTTTCATAAGTTTGTGAGTTTTAAAAACTTCCATAATTTTATGGAGAAATTCGATGTATATAAATGGAAGTACAAAATGCAGATAAGGTACTATCAACTTAATCATATCTCCAAAAAGCAAGTTATGTAAGTACTAGAGATAAGTAAGCCTTTATTATCTTCTGAAAACATAAATAATGTCATGAGGCAACAGATAAACCTGGGAGAAAAGATGGAACATTTAGCATGATAAGAATACATATGGCTGGGCGGTGGTGGCACTCAACTTTAATCCCAGCACTTGGGAGGCAGAGGTAGGCAGATTTCTGAGTT
>NC_045030.1:69021300-69026153 GCF_008632895.1 Mastomys coucha | reverse complement strand
AAAAAAAAACCAAAAAACAATATATATGGTTGCAAAGTAAACTGAAGTGTGTGTGTGTGTGTGCATGCATGTGTGTGTGTGTGTGAGTGTGTGTGTGTGTGTGTGTGTGTAAATTGTGTGGGTAGTAGAAAGTTTGCATGTTGGCACTCTATACTGTTAATGCTCTGATTACTATAAAATAAAATTAAAACTTTCAAGCAAACAGTTGCAATTCATGGGAAATTCTAAGCATTTGGAAAGTTTAAATAATTCTTTCAAACTATGCTTAGGTCAAATGAAGCTCTACTGTAATCACATGCTATTTAGAATATGCTGAAAATGAGAGAACACTTAAGAAGAGATGAATTGTAGTTAGAGATGAATTGAGAAGAATCATAGTCTAGTATTATTATAACCAAATATCCCCAAAACCCCATACAATGAATTCTAGTAAAGAGAATGAATATTTATTGTATATCTATTATGTGCTAGATACTATAATAGATATTGATGATATATGACTAAAGCAGTAAATACAACCGCTTCTATGTACTCATGGAACTTTTGAGAGATAGAAAATTAATGTTTAAATAATATAATGATAATGTGTGCAGGCATAACAACAATAATGTAGAATAAAAGTAGTTGCTTTAGAATGCTTTAGAATATGTGAACAAATATGTCATATGTTACTCTTCAGCAAAAGTTTCAAGAATCAGTGTTTATCGTTTGGTATGTTCACATCTTACAGCCTCTGTGATCATGCAACTAGGTGCCAAAATGAGATCTACATGATCCATAAGGCATGAGTGACCACAATGACCTTAAACCCCAATGACTCAGAAAGCATGCATGATAAATGAGAAATAAGCATTGTTGTTTTAAGATTAGGACATTCTCATTCTTTTATTCCTGAAATATAACCTAAGCCACCATGAATTATTATTTAAGTACAAATATCAAGTAAATATGTGTTTACATAAGACTTTGGGAGAAAAAAATCGAAGGCACTACTTTGTATTTTGTAGTTGACATCATGAAATCTGGCAAGATCTCTCAAAGAACCTCGTACACCAGGAGCCCCACATGGCCTTTACCCTGCATTCCCTGATTAGGCCTTCTAATTCCATATGAAATATTTCTCACACTAGAAGCCTAGGCCACTTGACTTCCTGAAGCAAGCAGGGGACCCTGGATCCCTCTGCTAAGATTTACTTTCTTTGCCCAGGAAATTCTTCCAGTAGCTCTATCTTTAATGACCCAGTGCTTCCTTGACCCAGTGTTTGGCACACAGAAGAACAAGACCATCTCACCTGTACTAAGGCTTAGTCATCTCCTGAATATTATAAATAACTCTACTGAACAAAGGAAGAGATCTTGAACAACGTCAACAAAAAAGCAAAATTAAAAAAATTAAAAATGGACTAAACCAACAAACTACTCCATATGTACAAATCCTAGCACAGAAACTGAAACAATAGGAAACACTAAGGCAACATGTCTCATCCACAAGTTATATACTATGCTACCATATTGATAGGGATGCTACAGTAGATAGAAAAGTTGTTCTTGATAAAAAATAAGAGAGTAAGTTTTGGCCTTACCTGGGAGCATGTACAGTTCATTAATGTGAGAGAGTAGTCTACACAAACTTAAAATTAGGTATGTAGGCAGATGTAGTTTTATATGTTTGTGCAAGTTAGTTTTTTAATTGTCTCAACTTCTCAGTGAATTATAAAGTAAATTCACTGACTATAAAGGATGAGAGAATATTTGAAAATTGATGACACAAATTTCTCTTCAAGGGAGTATAAAAAAACTCCCTAACATAGGAAAAAAGATAATTTAGCAGAGGACTGCTTGGTCTGGCCCCAATGGGCAAAGATGTGCCTAACCCTTTAGATACTTCAGGTTCCAAGGAGTAGGGAGGCCTGGCATTGAGGTGAGGGTAAAAATCAGGGGAACAACCTCTTAGAGACAGGGGGAAAGAGGAGGAATGGGATGAGGAACTGTGGAAAGGGGAATCATGGGTGGAGGCAATGGCTGGATTGTAAATAAATAAATAAATAATAAATAAATAAATTAGGAAAAATAAATCTCCTGAGATTGGGGTGAGGGAAGAATCCAACATCGGCAAAAATAAGAAATGATATATTTATACAGAGAAAGTAATTGGATGCATAAGGATGTCTAAAAGTTATTTCTTTCAGAAGATTAATAAAATGAATGCAGTTTTCATAAGAAGAATTAAGACTGTTAGAGGAGGACAGAAATTCAATATATAACACTTGAAGTTAAAATAGTATAAAAATGATTCTGAGAATTTTGAGGTATTTCTAGAACAGCCTGTACATTTCTATAAACATTTAAAATATAGAATTTGATAACTTTTTATATACTCATACCCATATGAAAACATAAACAGTCACCTTAGTAGGCATATCTATAATTTTATGTGTCCCTATTTGATGTGATAAGAAAATTAACATATTTAATCTCTTGAAAAACTTAAGCCCTCTTATAGTATTATTAACTATGGGCTCCATGTTGTACAACCAATCTCTAGGCCGTAATCACTTTAGATGATGAAAATTTAATCTCACTGAACTGATTTGTATAAAATTTCTGTTATGTAATTCCTACCCTCCATGTATAAGTCAGATTTTTCTATAGGAACATTTTGTGTGTGTGTGTGTGTGTGTGTGTGTGTGTGTGTGTGTGTGTAGATGTAGATGGGGAGAAATTTTCTACCTATCCCATATCAGAAACAAGTTATTCCCCCCAAATCTAGCTTGATAAATCAGTTACATTAGTTGGGATGGGTAAGAGGTTATTTTAAATATCATTGGCAATCCGTAGGGAGATGAACCACCAAACTCTGCCCCATAGTATCCTTTAACCACCTATAAATCTTCATGGAGGAGTAGAGCCTCATAGCTCTCCACTTCTCCATGACTGAATATTAATGAGCTCAATCTTGTTCAGGTCTTCTGCAGGTAAATCATAGCTGTTGTGAATCCAGGAAGGTTACCACTCTGTCATGACTGGAGAACTGAGATTGATAACATTATGTATATGGAATTACTGGACTGCGTACACAATAATGTTACTAGGTAGCCCAAAATAGTTGTCTGTAGGCTAGAGAGGTAATGAACTCTGGAGATTCTCAGTTCAAGAAACTAGATAGCTATTAATCCCAAATGTAGGACTAATGGCTTAGAAGCTTGCTGAAGAATGGGTTATATTGAATCCATGCTGAAAGACTGAAGAACCTGCAGTTTAATATCCATAGATAAAGGCAACAATGATAGATACAGATAGAAAAGATTTGTGCATAATAAATAGAGTAAGGATTTGTGCATAATACCTTTCTCCAGCTTCCTGCCATCTGGACCTCCCAGCAGAGTTACCCATATTCCTTCCCCAGTCACTGACCCACATATGTATCTTCTACGGAAATGCCACCATACTCCAATGCCCCCCTCTCTCTCACACACACCTTCTGCACACATCATCCATTTGTTTTTCTAACTCAGCAAAAATGATTTCACTAAATGTACATACAAATACTTTCTACATGTAGAAAACTAGAGTAAGACACATAGTGTGTTGAGTTACTTCAGTGTCAAATAAAGAATATATATATATAATAGGAATAAGTTGTATTTTCTCTATATTTTATAATATTTCTATATTGAAATCTGCATTAATAATTAAAAATATCAAAGACACTCCTTTAAAAAAGTATCTTCATAGAGACTGCAGGACTCAGGTTTACAAACTCCACAAAAAACATCAGGAAGATAAAAGGAAGAATGGTACAATACTTTCTTTAGTTACTTTCGGCTGAGTTTGAATTCCTCAAACCAATGGGTTTTATTTTAACCATATCTAACAAAGACTCAAGACAGAAATAGCAAGTAAATGGACAAAATATAAGGTGGGCTACTGTATTATTCACTTTCTTGTTGTAATAAAATACCTTGACAAAAGCAATATATGGAAAGCCCTATTTTAGTAGGTGACAAAGCAATCAGGGAAAGGCTTGGTGGCAAGAACAGGAATTTGACTGATCCATTTCATTTGTACCTAGGAAGCTGAAAGAAAGAAGGGGCTATTAATTTTTTATTAGATATTTTCATTATTTACATGTCAAATGTACTCTCCTTTCCTGGTTTCTCCTCCAAAATACCCAATATTCCAACTCCTCTGTCCCCTGCCACCAACACATCCCCTCCTACTTTCCATCTCTGGCATTCCCCTACACTGGGGCATAGAGGTTTCACAAGACCAAGGGCCTCAACTCCCATTGATGACCAACAAGGCCATCCTCTGCTATACATATGCTGCTGGAGCCATTAGTCCCACTATGTATACTCTTTGTTTGGTGATTTAGTCCCTGGGAGCTCTAGGGGTACTGGTTAGTTCATATTGTTGCTCATTCTAAGGGGTTGCAAACCCTTCAGCTCCTTGGGTCCTTTCTCTAGCTCCTTCATTAGGGACCCTGTACTCAGTCGAATGGATGGCTGTGAGCCTCTACTTCTTAATTTGTCAACTCCTGCTTCCTGACCTGCTTGAGTTCCAGTCCTGACTTCCCCTGGTGATCAACAGCAATGTGGAAGTAAGCTAAATAAACCCTTTCCTCCCCAATTTGCTTCTTGGTCATGATGTTTGTGCTGGAATAGAAACCCTAAGACACTTGGTGATCTGCATTCATTATTTCAATGCCAGCCTTTGCTACACCTTCTGCATATTCCAAAAGACTGGACCATTCTTTATGGATTATCTCTAGGAAGAAAATATTGGTTCTAGGACTACCTTGTCTATAATCCCTTTTTCAAATACTCTTGCTTACCACAATTAAAAATTTTGAC
>NC_045030.1:69005659-69021289 GCF_008632895.1 Mastomys coucha | reverse complement strand
TTTTTCTGGGTCGCCCTCTTCCTCTAGAGTGATCTTTGCCTGCAGAGGGTCCTCTTGAGGTACTGCTACTACCCTCTACTGACTGACCCTTTGTTGCTCGGCCCCTTTTTCTGGGTTGCCCTCTTCCTCTAGAGCGATCTTTGCCTGTAGAGGGTATTCTTGATTTACTGCTACTACCCTCCAGTGACCGTCCCTCCTCTGAAAGGCCACTTTTTCTGGGTCGCCCTCTTCCTCTAGAGCGATCTTTCCCTGCAGAGCGTCCTCTTGAAGTACTGCTACCACCCTCCCCTGACCGACTATCTTCTGCACTGCTGCTTTTTCTGGGTCGCCCTCTTCCTCTAGAGTGATCATTCCCTGCAGAGGGTCCTCTTGATATACTGCTACCACCCTCAACTGACCAAGGAGACAGCTACATCAGACTCCTGTCAGCAAGCACTTCTTGGCATCCACAATAGTGTCTGGGTTTGGTGATTGTATATAGGATGGATCCCCAGGTAGAGTAGTGTCTAGATTGTCATTACTTCAGTCTCTGCTCCACACTTTGTCTCTGCATCTCCTTTCATAGGTATTTTGTTCCCCCTTTTAAGAAGGAAGGATGTATCCACACTTTGGTCTTCCTTCTTCTTGTGTTTCTTGTGGATTGTATCATGGCTATTCCTAACTTCTGGGCTAATATCCACTTATCAGTGAGTGCATACCATGAGTGTTCTTTTGTGATTGGGTTACCTCACTCAGGATGATATTTTCCAGATCCATCTGTTTTTAATAGCTGAGCAGTAAGTACTCCATTGTGTAGATGTACCATATTTTCTGTATCCATTCCTCTGTTGAGTTCTTTCTGAGTTCTTTCCAGCTTCTGGTTATTATAAGTAAGGCTGCTGTGAACATAGTGAAGCATGTGTCCTTATTCTGGGTATATACCTAGGAGGGGTATAACTGGGTCCTCAGGTAGCACTATGCCCAATTTTCTGAGGATTCGCTAGACTGATTTCCAGAGTGGTTGTACCAGCTTGTAATCCTACCAGCAATGGAGGAGTGTTCCTCTTTCTCCACAACCTGTCCAGCATCTGTTGATACCTGAGTTTTTGATCTTAGATATTCTGACTGGTGTAACGTAGAATCTCAGGTCTGTTTTGATTAGCATTTTCTTGATGACTAAGGATGTTGAACATTTCTTTAGGTGCTTCTTAGCCATTCTGTATTCCTCAGTTGAGAATTCTTTGTTTAGCTCTGTACCCTATGTTTAATAGGGTTATTTGGTTCTCTGAAATCTAAGTTGTTAAGTTCTTTGTATATATTGGATGTTAGCCCTCTATCGGATGTAGGATTGTTAAAGATATTTTCCTAATCTGTTGGTTGCTGTTTTGTCCTATTGACAGTGTCTTTTGCCTTACAGAAGCTTTGCAACTTTATAAGGTCCCATTTGTCAATTCTTGATCTTAGAGCATAAGCTATTGGTATTCTGTTCAGGAAATTTTCCCCTGTGCCCATGTGATCGAGGGTCTTCCCCACTTTCTTTTCTATTACTTTCAGTGTATCTGGTTTTATGTGGAGGTCCTTGATCCACTTGGTCTTGAGCTTTGTACAAGGAGATAGGAATGGATCTATTTGCGTTCTTCTACATGCTGACCAACAGTTGCGCGAGCAACATTTGTTGAAAATGCTGTCTTTTTTCCACTGGATAATCTCATCTCATTTGTCAAAGATCAAGTGACCATAGGTGTGTGGGTTCATTTCTGGGTTTTCAAATCTATTCCATTTATCTACCTGACTGTCAATTGTACCAATACCATGCAGTTTTTATCACAATTGCTCTGTAGTACAGCTTGAGGTCAGGGATTGTGATTCCACCCGAAGTTCTAATTCTCTCCTGTGACCAGTGCATAGAGGGCTGTATATGGAGGCAGGAAGGACCCTGTCCCAGCTTCTCTGCTGCTTCTGAGGCCTGTGAGCTCCTGGCTGGTCCTGCCTTTGACAGTCACTTGAGAGAAAATGTCGATCTCACCTGAGTCCCAAGGTCCAAGGCTATTAATTTTTAGTGAATTAATGAATTTACTTTGCATCCCAATATCAGCTCCTCTCCTCCATGTCCCCCCTGCCCCATCTCAAATATCCTCCCTCCATTCCCCTCACCATACTGTTATAATTCTATTTTACTTACTCATCTATTACTATAAATGAAGTGTGTGATGATGATTGAACTACTCTGGTAATTTTCATAGGAATTTTTAACTGTACTTTTGATATATTATTGAATTTATTCTTTATAAAATTTCCACATACATCATAAGGGTGAGAACCTGTCCTGTTCTAGGTTCTGTATATAGTAACACAAATTAACTTGCTATCAACAAGTTAAATTTAGAAGAATTTTGAGCAGACAACCTGAAATCAAATAATTTTTTAAGTTGAGTTTAATTAGAAGTACTAGAGTGAAAAAACTCAGTGGTCGTGTAACAGAGAATGGTGAAAGGAAGAAAGCTAAGTTTGTATGGGGAATTCACACTATATTCAGTGAGGTTAAGTGAACTGTACTTTGAATGTCCATCTGAGGCCTGGGGTATGTGCTGGAAGAGAGTATACATTGTAGGGCATATTCTGCATCAAAACTAGGAGACTGTTATCTTTTGTGACCCATGTTTAATTGTGAAGGACACATTTATGAAATATTTCTTACACTTCAAATATTTGAATGTCAAATAAATATTCATTTTAAATTATGAAAAAAAAAACTAGGAGACTGTTCTAGACGATGAGATAAACATCCTAAAGGGGAATAAAATTGACCCATTACAGTACTAGAAAGAATTTCAATATAACTGAATATGGTTAATTACTAAGGGGGTCTTGCAACTAAGTCATGGGACACATTGATGTTAAGACAAATAATTGAAAGGAGAGCACAGCAAAGAATCAATAATGAATAGCAGAGAATATGCATGTACAAAGCCAATGTAGTAAGAAAAAATAAACAGAGAAAGTGGCATTACGAAATACAAGATCTTTTAAAGAGAGGTTGATCATCTTTAACCATGGAAAGGAAAGATCTAGCAACATAGGGCTTAGGTGTCTATCACAAGCACTGTGTCAGAGAAACATTAGGATTTCAAGGCAGGTTTGGAATGGTAGAGAAGAGATAATGATGAAATAGTAACAAAGAATACAATTACCATTTTAGACAAAGTATACCATTGATAATAGAGATGGAATAATAGCAGAAAGCCATGTAAATTGTGGTGAAAGGAGTTTTGCCTATTGTTTCAATTTATAAAAATACTCCAGAGTGTCTGGATATTGAGGGAAGGCTATGCTGATGGTTCCTAGAATGTCAGGAGACAAATGTATATAGGAAATCTTTACATAGGTTGGAAGCAAAGGAAGTAAGTAATAGCAGTTAACCATAGTGTCATAGGGAGGCAAAAAGACCAAGGATAGGGGCAGATAGTTCAGCAAATCTACTAGGAAGGGGAAGAATTCCCCATGCCTTCACTTAGATTTTCTCACTGGCATACATCTCTGAATGATTGGAAGTATTGTATAAATTTCTTTGCTGATTTTGTGCTTTAAAATATGTGGAGTTTATGTGTATATCAAATTTATTTGCATAAGATGCTATTTTTCATATTGGTTCCATAGAAAATAAGACACAATGATCTCATTTACCCTTCACCACATTTATCTTTTGCAAGAGCTGTGCCTCACAAAGCTTTTTTCTGCTTGATACTGTTTCATTTCACAATTTTAACATAGACATTCACAGAATAATATATTAAAATTTTAATGGCACTCAATCAACTTATCAGCCTTTTCAGAAATACTATTCCATGTAACCTATCTAATGTGCCATTCAGATTCTTGTGTGGACTACTGCTTTGTCCTTTCCTTTCACATCTAATAGTCTACTGATAGTCCCTATTGTCTTGCAGCCACTGAAAGAGTTAAGGTTGCCAGAAACATCTCCCCTTATAATTCAGCCTGATTCTTTTAATGGTTCCCCCTTACCATCTAGTATGAAATGCAAAAGCCTTTAGTCTCATTTCCTTGCTTTAAAGGCTGGTTATCATAAATATAGCCATATTTACCCAATGTTAATTAAAATAAAGGGGTGATGATATAGTGAATGATTCTTGCATGGTTTTTAAAAGCAAATTATTCTAAACCATGACTCAATGCTGCCTCAAGGAAATGCTTGGAGCAAAGTGACATGGAGGACAGACAGGAAGCAGAGCCAGGGGACAAAGAAGGAGGCATTTACTCATGATGGAAATGGAAGACTTCATTTTCCTTTAGAATTAGAAACCAGAAATTCTCAACAACGTGACTTACTAGCATATTAAACTAATCAGAATCATAAGTAGAGGTCAAAATCCTAAAGGGCTATGCTCTTCCTGTAGCAAGAAAACATTTCAATTCTGCTAAAACAAATTTTGTAGTGACATGAAAGTTACTGTACATGCAGTTGACAGGTAAGTAAGGAATTGAAACATATACTCACAACTTAATTAAAGGTGCAGTCATGCTGACAGATCTAGCCATCAGGGCTGAAACATAGGACAGGATGAAGTAGTTTCAGATAACAAAAGTTATATGAGGGATAATAGAACTATTTGTATGTATGTTGAACTATGGGAGACCAATAGTAAATACCAATTACTTTCCAAGCTACCTACATGCTGTCTTTTCTGGATATTTGAGTTTTGTCTTTGGAATATCACAAACAAGTACAAGTACCAGCCAATCAATGTTCCTTTTCCAGGTGAACAACTCTAGTATGTTTTGAGGCTGTCTTTCTATTACTTCTCATTTAAAATTTTATTTTTATTTTTTGAAAATATAATGTAAATGTATCATTTCCTCCTTCCCTTTCTTGCTTCTAACTCTGCGACATACATCCCTTATTGTTTTTTTTCAATTGCTTGGCCTTTTTTTCTTTAAATTACACACACACACACACACACACACACACACACACACACACACTAACACAATTATATGTGTTTGTTCCTAAATATATATATATATACAACTTCTTCATACTGTTACTTATATGTATATGATATATATGTTTTCAAGGCTTACTACTTGGTACTGGATAATCAATTGGTGTGTTATTTCCTGTGGAAGACTTTCTTCTGTTTTAACATTACTTAGTTGCTTGTAGCTTTTTGTTTAGAGTTGAGGTGGCCTCATAAGCTTCAATGTAAACATGTCTGTGAGCAAATGTCTTGGAGTAGGAAATTGTAGAGACTGCAGATATAGTTACTATTATATATTGTTATTATAGATTCTTATAATAACAACAGGATTATCTCTTCTATTAATATACATTACAATAAACATGGATACAAAATTTAAATATATCATACAAACAGATACAAATAAATGCTTGCTTTAAATTAAAATCAATTTTTTCTTCCAATTAGATCAAACAATTAAACAGGGACAGTAAATAGACTGTATAATTGTCAGATGTCCACTTTGTTTTGTGTCTACTCTATTTTGTCTCTGGGAAAGACCATGTACTAACACCCTTTGTATAACAACACTAAAAACACCATCACAATCCATTTTAAAAATGGGAAGGAAAGGCAAAAAGATTAACTTTATCATGTTTTAGCAATGACTGAAAGGAACTAAATGAATCATTTGGAGCTATCACTGTAGAAAGACAGGTACCTTGATAGACTGGCCCATTTCATAAAGGCCTCAAAGACCTTTGTATGCATTTAAAAAACAGTTTAGTGTTAGAAAACCAGATTGGTATGAAAACTAGAATAACTGGTATTTCTGGACACATCAAACAATGAATAAATTTGTTGAAAATACATAACTAAGAAATTTGTTTACCAAAATGTGACTCTAAATTTCTTACTCCTGTACTCACATCCTAAAACCATCAAAATGCCTATTTCACTGTATTCTCACTACCAGAGAAATTACAATACAAACAAATACCACAGTTATCTTGTCTGCTTGGATTAATTAATTCACTAACAATGTTAATTGAGTACTTTCTCAACTCACAGAAATACTCTAAAATAACCCCTGATTGTGTAAAAGTAAATATGAAGCAGAAGAGGTACCTCTTTGAAAGAGAATTATAATACCATCCTAAACTATACTGAATTATGTCACTCTATGCAGCAGATTATTGATTATTCTGGAAAGATAATAAAAGTTATCCCTGTTCATTTATCTCAGCAATTATTATACGCACAACATCAATAGGCTCAGCAGGTTGAATTTTCTGTTAACCAATAGCACCCAATAGTCTGAGTAACTTGAGAAAAGTAGTTCAAGTTCTAAGTGAAAAGAAACTTTAGCTGATATTTAGGGAGATGAATCCCTATATTAGTTGTCATTTCTATAGTTATTCATCTAGAATTTAACCAATATGGGCTGTAGTCTTACTGTCTTCATGACTGGATCACATTTCTCTAATTCAGTACCTTTAAAAAAATTGGCATTCAACACATGCCCACTGTGTTAAAAAAATTATAAACCATTTCCCCCTGCCCTTTGTTTTCTTAGTTCTGATTCTTTCCAAACAACTTTGCACCTTAATCCATTGTATCCTTGTTCATTTCAAAAGATATAAGCTAAAAACTCCCTAAGGGGGAAATGCTGTTGTACTTCATACCAGAAAGTTGACACCAGTGCAATTTGTAAAAGTTGATTTTATGTTGGCACATCATCTTTTCAGGACTGTTATTCTAGCTGTTTTTAGCTAGTATCCAGCAGGAAAAGGCTTCAAGCCTTTGAGTTCTGTTTATTGCTAAAAATCATTGATTTCAATGTTTCCTGACTTTATGCTCCACTCTCCTGGCTTTTTATTTTTCACACAAATAGAACTCCTTATTTTGAGCACTCAATTCACCTCCTTGGTTCTGTAATTGTGTCTAGCATTTTGAAATTTTTGTTACACTGATAAAATTGTCCTGTAATCTATCCAGTCCTCACTGTGTGTCTTCAGCAACTACATTTCTTGATGATGTCACCAAATGTCAGAATCTCCCTTAGGGTAGGCTGGGACCTCCATTTTTGTTGAAATCAGATACACTAGGCAATAATATGCTTCATTTGAATTCATTTACAATAACAGTAGAAATAAATTGGTCACTGTGTGCTTCATAACAACTTCCGCAGTAACCAGTTTCCTTGCTACCTAAACTGTACGAGATGAATTCTTTTCTGTTCCTAAATATATAGCTTAAATGGAAGATAGTATAGTCTTTTGTGACATAAGGTTCCATTTACAAGTAGAACTAGAAGGAATAAGAAACTGGCTAAACTTTAATAGAATATAGAGCTCAATTATCTCATCAGGAGTAGCAGTAGAGGACTAAGACCCCAGGACTAGAACCTACAACCATGCAGTTTACTGATGACATCTTTTTTTTTTCTTTTTTTTTTCTTTTGTCTAAATCAGAGTTTGAAATGTTCAATTTGATTTGTTAATACTTTCTTTCAGGATAAAGTTCCTGTACCTACCTGTAATAATTTATCTTTTTCCTTTCTTAAAAAATACATTACTTTTAAAATCAGAATATTTTTCATATAATATCGTCTGATTAGTTTCCCCTCCCCCAGCTCCTCCAGATTCTTTTTGCTCCCCACCCAGCCACTCAACTCCTCACCTTTTTTAGAAAACAAACAGGCAAACAAAATGCAAAACAAACAAACAAACAAAACAAAACAATAAAACCAAGAATTTAAAAGGAAAAAAAAAGGCAAAGCACACAAAACCACACACACACACACACACACACACACACACACAGCCAAACCTACAAAGAAATCAGAAATCATAATATACACACAAAAGACCAGTAAGATAAAAAGTGCCCATAAAAGCAATATGAAATAAACTGTCTACAAAAATGCTATTAAGTTTATTTTCTGTTGAGTTTCTACCTCTGTGCATGGGAGCTACCCTTAAGTATGGTTAATATACCCAGTGAGACTGCATTAGAGGAAACTAATTTTCTTTTGTGAGCAGACATCAGTTGGGGATGTCTTCTTGTTTAGGGATGGGAGTTTGTGTGTACTTCCTCCTCTCAGTTCTGGGATCCTGTCTTCCTTAAACCTGTGTAGACTCTGTGGACGCTGCCACAGTCTCTGTGAGCTCATATGTACTTTAGTAATATTTTGTCTAGAAAATACTGTTTTCTTGGGGTCATCTATCCCCTTGATCTCTTACAGTTTTTCTGCCTCTTTTGCTGTATAACTCCTTGAGCACTGAATAGAAGATTTGATGGTGACATCTCATTTAGGACTGACTATTCTAAAGTCTTTCACTCTCTCCTCATTTTCTAGTTGTAGGACTCTGTTTTACTTTCTATCCTCTACAAGAGGAAGCTTCTCTGATGTTGGTTGAGTGGGGCACTGATTTATGGGTATAGCAGAATGTTGTTAGGAGCTGTTTTATTTCTATGCTCCTTTAGTAGAACACCAATACTTGGTTTTCACCAAAGCCCATGGCCTATCTGGAGTTAGGTTGGAGACCACCTGTGCAGTGCCAGGCATGGGTTTTATTTCATAGAGTGGGTCTTAAATCCAATCACACAGTTGTTAGATAGTCTCACAATGTTCATGCCACTTATTGCACCAGCGTATCATACAGGTAAGTTATGGTTTTAGATCACAGGTTTTGTCACTATCTTGATGGTCACTTTTTCCTCTTATAGCAAGCAAAGTGCCTTCCAGTACCATGAACACTAGTCAGTAAGGGTGAAGACTCTCGTTAGGCACTAGCTCAACTTCTTGAGTTCAGTGCGATATGCAAGTATTATTTTCAATAATAGGGGCTTACTATCAATTTAAGGAGAGCAACCAATAGGCTTTACAATAGGCTAAGTTGTTTGGGGGTTTCAGTGGTGGCCTTTTATACCCAAGTATATGTCACCTGTTTCTTAAGGTAATGGACATTTGACTTGGTGGGAAAGATTTCTAGTTGGAGCATTTTCTTCTCTATTTTAAGTGACCCCATTTATGCTATTTACATATGTGTATAGTTTAAGAAAGTTCTGCACTAGTACATTTCAAATGTCTCTTCAAAATGCCTCTAATGTTAGTTGTTCCTCTCTGTATTCCCTCACTTACCCTGTCTGTCTCTTCCATCTTCTCCATTTAATCCTCCCACTCTAGTTCACTCCCCTCTTTGCATAATAATATATCTTATTTTAACTTCCTTGGAAGAACCTTTCCTCTCCCACCAAGCCTCTTATTCTATAACTTCTGTGGATATATGGATTGCAGCATCCCTATTAAAGGCTTAAATGCTAACAAATATCCACGTATAAAAGATACATACCTTACTTGTGTTTTGGCATCTGGGTTACCTCACTCAGTGTGATTTTTTTCTAACTCAATCCATAATTACAACATTTACCCTCTTCCCTTTGCTCATTTCAACCCTTCTCATGTCTCTTACATACACCTTTTCCCCTTTTCTGAGTTCTTGACATGCTTTCTCTTTTCATTCTGTTAAATATTGTTTGTCTTTTGAGCAGTTACATTTATTACTTGATTATAGAATTTATTCAAATTAGAAAGTACATATAGACTCTTACAAGAAAAACTTATATCATCTCCAGATCTTAATTTTATAGGTGATACTATGTGAATGACCAACTCCTGGTTGTTATCGTTGGGGAAGTCCTGGGTATCAATTATGTTTTCATATAGGAAAATGAATTATTATTTTAAAAATATTTTATTGATTTATAACATATTATTTTATGCCTATGAGTACACTGTAGTTGTCTTCAGACATACCAGAAGAGGGTATCAGATGGTTATAAGTCACCATGCAGTTGCTGTGAGCCACCACGTGGCTTTTGGGAATTGAACTCAGTACCTCTGAAAGAGCAGTCAATGCTTTTAACTGCTGAGCCATCTCTCCATTCCCCAAATTATTCCTGTTACAGAAGATATTGATAAGTAGAAGATTTTTGCAAGCTTATTATTTAAAGAAGCTATATGTATTTTGAGCCATGTGGTAAGAAATAGTTTAAACAAATAGGCATGCCTTTCTGGGTTTTTAGTGACTCTCTTAATACAATATGTCTTCTATCATTACCACTTCTTTTGAAATAACTGTTTTTCCCAATTCCTTATTTTACTCACTGGCCTATTGCATACTTTACTTGTCCTTACTACACCAGTCATTGTGATTAGATATCAGTTGAAGAGAGGGTACATATCTCAAACTAATATAATTGGAGGATACATTTTTCTTCACAATTCTCTAATTCATCTTGAGGCCATCTCTTTATATTCATAGAGAAGGAAATCAACACTCAGAAACCAAGTTAGCAGAGAAATAAAATATAATGAGATAAAGAAATATAAGCATATATGGATACATAATGTTTATATGATAGCTAGATGGCTAGATAGATAGACTGATGATAGATAAATAGTAAAAGATATAGTGATGGAGAAAGAAAAGGGAAGTGTTCTAAATGACCAAGTCTTTGTTTCTAATTCAACAGTATTTTAGTTACAGATTATAGATTACTTCTTAAACTTGGTTTTTTCTTCTCTCATTTTTATTAACATTATGCATAACCTTCTAAATATACTCCAGTTATTTAGGTTACCTTACTTTTGTTTTCTATTACTATGAAATGTTCAGACTAACATACTATGTTAGTTCACAACTCATTATATCATGGTGAAATAAAAATAATTAAGCAAAATAAGTAGAATGTTTTAGTGTACCATATTAAGTAAAAGCAGAGTTAATTTTTCATTTGTTTTCTTTGGGATAGTGTGTGTACAATTACATGCAAGAGCACACTAGGTCACCAACTAGTGAGTCACGCTCCAAAAATTTGAAAGCTACAGCACCTGAATTGGGGGCTCAATTTGTGCATTTCAAGGGTGTAGGAAATCAGTCTAGGTGGTTCCATTGTAATGAGCACCACAGGTCTGTGGGAGGAAAAGAAAATGAGGAGAAAGACTGAGTCATTAAAGAAACTTTTCTCTACTTACAGCAAAATAATGTCTCCAAAGTGATACCTTGTCGAATAATTCATGCTTAAGAATTTGATGAAAACCATAAACTAAGAGGCCAGAAAGAAGTTTCTTTCAATAGCTACAGCTTCTGAAGCTTCAGAAGTTGCAGAGGAATTCCAATTACCCACGCAATTGGCTTAGTGTGAAATTTCCATTTTATGCTAAATTGGAGAAAGGATCACATGAAGTTAATAGAATCACGGCAGTGAGGATTGCACAATCATAGCAAGTTAGCAGTTGTACAGAAAGACTCATTTAGAAAAATAAAGCACTATAGGAGGAAAGCAGGTATGAATGGACACCTGGCCTGTTTTCCCACACAGCCCTAGAAGGAAAAAGCATCCTGCTTATAGAATACAAGTTGCAAAATGAGAGATTCAGTCACAAAATGGAACCCAGTATAGCGAAAAACCTGGTCGTTGAGATGAAAAACATCACTGGAAAGACTGTTAGAGTTCCTGTACAGTCAAACATTAGAAAATGAGGTTTATGCTAGACAAAAGGTACAATATGTATGTTGAGGGCAGTGAAGAGGAAGTTTGTTTCTTTCACTCATCAGATTGTCTAGAGGAAAACTATGATTTTCACAATAGAAATAAAAAAAACTTGATAGAGTTTTGTGTGCACATAAAGTGAGATAAACTGTTGGCTGAGATCCTAGAGTGGTATTTTTCAGTAAAATTGAACTTCAGTGGCAAAGTATGAGTTGAACAACAACAACAACAAAAATACCAAGCCGAAGCATGTCCTCTTCTTACTCATACCCTTTACCTGAATTCTTAATACTAAATTATTATATATAAACATATAGTCTAGTAGTTTGTAATCTGTTTTTCACTTTCTATGTAAATAAATGGAGATGTAATTAGCTTTATTTACACTTTTGCATTTATTTTTCATTTTGCACATAAATCAGTCTTTGTTCTTATATATACATATATATATAATATATCCTTACTTGCATATTTCTAAATAATTCTTTAATATTTTTAAAAGACGGGATGCATACAGGGAAAAGATTCAGTTAAACTATGATTACCCTGTGTTTTCAACATGAATAATAACAGATGAAATTATTAGGCATCTGTGATGGATATTTGTCTTTCATAAATTAATTCTATGAAGTGTAAATGTTACTTGATTTCATAGATTGCAAAGTGAATAATGTTTAATTCATTTGCACAGCAACATCATTTAGAATTTGGTATAAGGAGAAACTAGAATTAGCATTGTAGCCCTATGGATTTTGTCTTTGTGCTCATCAGAATCTCTAACATTTTCCCTTTCTAAGACTACTGAAGCACACATTAGCAAAACCTGTTACTATTCTTATATGGAAGGCAGCTTCTTGGGACTTTTTATTATTTCTTTAATTTTTGAGTTTTAATATATCATACCCCTTTTGTTTTCCCCGTCCAAACCCTCCCATATACCCTTTGCTTTATCCACCTTGGACAATATGACACCACTCTTCCCTTTTACTTATTTATTCATTAAGACAAGAATTTTCTTCGTAATAAAAAAACAACTCTACAGAATAAGAATTTTAAAATAATATTTTATTAACTCTGAAAATTTCATACACATGAACAATGTGTTTTGATAATAACTGCCCAACATTTTCCTCTTACAGTTCAACACCGAAAGGATCCTCCTTCTTACATCATGCCTTCATTTTGTTAAACTTTATATTCCACTAAGATCAATTACCGTTGACTATATGTGCATTGTGATAGAGATTTCCACTGGGGCATGGGCAGTTTACCAGGGCTAAAACTTAAGGGTTCTTCGAAAGTCAGTTGTGTTGGATGGGGTTTTGCTGGAGTAAACATGTGAAGGAACATTTCACTGAAGTGGACACAGGTGAAAGGATAAGGCAGACTCATGAAGGAATGATTTGCTGAAGCAGACACAGGTAAAAAAAATGTTCTGCTAAAGCAAGCACATGAAAGGACACATGATGAAGGATTTTTAACTAAGGACAGACATGCATTGGTCCACCTTGCATTGCATAGTTGAGCTCCATTTGCCATGACTCCATAGAAAGAAACACCAAAAAACTTCTGGTGGTATGGTGAATTTCTTGCTGCTTCTTCAGACTCAGCCTATTGGCAGAGTGATGTTAACTGAGACAGACTCAAGTGGAGTTTTCCTAAGTCAGACTCACATGTTGAGGCAGGACACCTACTGAGGCCAGACCTGTGAAGGCTAGGTGATATTTAGAGGGAGTGTAAATAGGACTCAATAGACTGTCAGAGGGGCTTGGTTTGGCTTATTGCTTGCTGATAGAGCTAGCTGTGCAATGCTTGTTGGTAACTTCTGTTTTTGCTGATCTTCACTTCGACTATAGAGGCACAACTGAGAACTGCTCCTGGAATTTCAGCTGGTCTGAATACCTCTTGCTGACTCATGCTGATTCAGCTGAGGCCTGGCTGTTCCTGCTAGGTTATGCTACTGCTGCTGCTACCAACTGGACTGCTGGTATATTCTTGAAGTATTTGCAAATGGATCAAGCTGCCGCTGCTGACTTATGAATTCAACTGCTGATTTCCTGACAACACCGATGGGATTTGCTCCAAAGAACCATTTCTAAACAAGTCCGTTTCCCCAGTTTCCTTTCTTTTCCACTATTTCTGGTGGGTGATGGGCTAGAAAGAGGTTAAAACATTTAAGAACCATCAATAAAAGTAGTTGTTCAGCTGATATGAAGCCCCCAACACACATACAGTAGAGGACTTCTGGGTTTGTGTTCATTCAGAGATGATGTACCTAACCCTCAAGAGACTGGAGACCCCAGGGAGTTTAGAGGTCAGATGGGGTGGAGGGTGGGGCATCCACATGGAGACAGGGGGTGGGGAGAAGGTGTGGGATATAGAGCAGTCGGAGGGTGGATGAAGGAGTTGGGAATGGAATATAGAATGTAAAAAATAAATTAATTTAATAAAAAAAAAAAGAAAAAGAAAAGTAAGTTGAAAAATGTTACACAGGGGCTACAACTTCAAAGAGAAATAACATTCTTTTCACCAGCATCCATTAACTGCTAATAGATCCTCAACTAGGAGCGGGCATTGTGGGCCCCTCACCCATCAATGCTTCAAATTTGTCTAGTTGAATCTCATGCATATTTTGTATATATAATTGCATTTACTGTGCATTGTTGTATGCATCAGCCATATCATTTACAGCAGACAGAAAATTACAGCTTTCCTCCTCATCTTCTGACTCTTACATTGTTCCTACCTGCCCTCCATTTCATGATGACCCCTTACCTCTTTGATGATAGTGGTGTGAACATTGGTACACATGTCTCATTTAGGGCTGAATACTCAAAATCACCTACTTTGAGCACTTTGACCAGTATGAGTCTATGCTTTAATTGTTCCCCTCTGTAAAAAGAAGTCTCTCTGACAAAGTTCCAGAAAAGTCCAGGTCTATGGGTTAAACATAAGTATTTAGAAAGCAATTTAAAAGTGTGACCATTTAACAAATCATAATAGTAAGATCTGCTCCTAGGTACGGTCTATGTCTTTTTTACCTACGATGCTTCTGACCAGGTTGATAGTACCAGTCATGAATTTCCACAGCCTCTCAAGCATCCCCAACCAATAACTCATAGGGAGATATTCTAGATATTGAGATTTTCATTTAATAAGCTATGTCATCTTGAAAGGGAAGTATTGAACACACATAGAGAGTACTGTGATTCACATTTTTTTTAAATTTGTATTTTTTAAAATTAGCTTAAGAAGTGGTTGGCTTCTATAAAGCACTTTTATACAACCTTAGTTTTACTTAACCCATTTATCAACTTTTCTCTCCTGTAACACCGTCACTCCCACTCTTCTTAATCCTTATGCATTTTATATCATATGTGTTCTACACTATCTCCTCTCCTTAAGTTCTCTTTCCCTCTCTATTACGGTCACTTTTAGCTCTCTGACTTCTACAAGAACTCCAAATTAAGCACACAAATGTAAAAATTCAAAACTAGGATATGTATGTGAGAGAATATGTAACACTTTTTTTTTGAGTTTGGGTTCCTTAGTAAAGTATTTTCCAATTCTATCGATTGTTTTATAAATATTCTTACTTACTTTTTATGGCTGAATAAAATTCTGTTGTGTATACCTACCACAATTTTCATTCATACATCTATTGATGGATATCTATATTGTTTCCATTTTCAGGCTATTGTGAATAGAAAAGCAATGAATATGTATGTTCAAGAATGGCTGTAGAATGCTATAGAGACCTTTGACTATATGCCCAGAAGTGGTTTAGCTGTATCATCTGGCAGTTCTATTGCTAGTGCTGTAAGAAGCTCCAGACTGATTTGGAAGGGATTGCACTAGTTTGTATTCCAGCTAATAGCTTCTAAGTGTCATATTCTCCCTGTATCTATGTCAGCATTTGTTACTATTTGTTTTCTTGATGATAATCGTGCTGACTAGAGTGAGGTAGAAACTTAAAGTACTTTTAACTTGCATTTTTCTAGTGGTTAAGAATGTTGAACATTTTCAAAATTGTTTCAATAGTCATTTACAGGCTTTTTGTTTGTTTGTTTGAACTCTCTGCTTAGTTCTATATCCTAGCTTTCAATTTTTAATT
>NC_045030.1:68997209-69005649 GCF_008632895.1 Mastomys coucha | reverse complement strand
CTCCAACTCACTCTGTAGACCAGGCTGGCCTCGAACTCAGGAATCTGCCTGCCTCTGCCTCCCAAGTGCTGGTGGACTGTTTATCTTTCAAGTGTTTATTAATTAATTTATTTTGTATTGCATCATTTAGACATTAGTCTTCTGTTGGACATATAACTAGCAAACATTTTTTCTCTTTCTGTGGGTTGCCTGTTCACTCAATTTGTAGTTTGTATTGCTATATAGCTACTTTTATGCTTTGTGAGATCTCATTTATCTATCATTTTCCTAGTGCCTGATCTATCAAAGTTCTATTCTAAAAGTCTTTGCCCATATCTGTAATTGAAGTTGACTCCTCACTTTCTTCTAACAGTTTAAGAGTTTCAGGTTTTGTTTAGGTACTTGATCCTTTTGGAGTTCAATTTTGTACATATTAAGAAGTGTTGGGGAAAGGAACAGCAAAACCAGTTTAGAACTCATGGAATATGGCCTACCGGTTAGTACAACCATGAAGGATGTGACTAAGAGACGTAGAGCCCTGAGGACTTCATGTCCTGAGGACTTAATGCTGTTGTAGAGTTTCGCTCTGCTTGTTACTCTCATATCATATCTTTCATAATCTTAATGAAAACTCTGAGGGGGTTTCCAGCCCTTCACTGGGCAATGTCATTGGCACTTAAAATAGTATTAATTGGACTTTTTCAGGCATTGCTTCTGCAGCAGATTAATGATTCAACCACCACCCTCAGAAAGAATTTAAAGATGTAGATTGTTAGCAATGACCACCACCTTTAAAAAGAATTTGGAGATGTAGATTGTTACTAAAGTTAGGTTAAGATATTTTTGCTAGTGGCCTCGACGTAGAAAATCTTGGGGAACAATTTAGAAAAGCACATTTTGATTACTGAGCAAGGGATGTTTTTAAGGGTAGGAGCAAGAAGAATGGCAGCTGAACAGGTACCAACTGACATGACTCTCTTGCTACAACTGGGCTGCTAATCAAGATGATATTTAATTTCCTTTACCCATTTTTGCCCTCAGCTTCCTGGTATGCTTTAATAAAAGTATGTTAATGAGTAGATGATCACCATGAAGATTTAAAGTAGAAATGTCTGATTGTTTTATATATATTTTTAAGATAAAATTTTTATATAATTTTAAGATTGCTATAAGATTACTTTTTTAAGACAATTAATAAAATAATTGATCCTTTCTTTGTAACTGCAAATGGCAGCCTGCCAGTACAAGGAAGTGGCTGAGAAAATGACCTTGCTTACTTATACTTTGCTAAATCTGTAACAAGTTTCTTAGTTATGAATGTATGTGGATTCTTGAGAGTAATTCGTTTTTTACCTATAATATGTGTGAGTGATCATGTGAGTGTATTGGGGACTATGGTTTTGTTCTTGCATATAATTATTGTTCACTTAAAGAAAAAGAGAATGTAACCACATTGTGATTTTTGTACTCCTTCAAAGAGTTTGCTGGGATATATAAGCAATGGGAGAAGAAATAAAGTTGTTGGAGATTTGCCCTATCTATGAAATGTGTGGATGTCTATGTATGCATATATATAAAGTTGTTCGAACTTGCTTCATTCACAATGTGTGTGTGTGTGTGTGTGTGTGTGTGTGTGTGTGTGTGTGTATGTGTGTTGAGGAGTCCAAAGTCTTTGGATAAAAAAACTTCAATTCCCTAGAAAGCATATTGGGCTTCTCAGAAGGAGTTACTGACAACAGGCCTTTAGTTAATGATGGCTCTGATTTAGGGAGGATAATTCTGGAGCTATCAATTCCTGGGACACCTAGCTGGAGGGGATTACAAGGCCAGAACAGAGCTGGTCACTGAAACTTTTCATGGTCTCACCAAATATAGTGAAACTAACATAGTAGCCAATGGAAACTGTACTAATGTCACTGCTTTTCCTTTACCAATAATATTAGAGGTTACCTAATCCTTCTGGAAAATTTTCCTAGCCTGCATAAAATGGGGCCTTTGAACCTCTCAAATGAAATCTCACAAAACTTAAAAGTAGCTACATAGCGATGCAAATTACCAATTGAGTGAACAGGAAGCCCACAGAAAGAGACAAAATGTTTGCTAGTTATATGTTGCATGCTGGTAATTTCTTCAGAATAAACTCTCTTTGCCTTTGCATACTATTTAAGTCTGGGATCTTTCTTCACTTATTCTTGGACCCTAACAGTGTGTGTGTGTGTGTGTGTGTGTGTGTGTGTGTGTGTGTGTCTGTGTCTGTGAATGGGCACATGTTTCTCCCCCATTTCACTGACCCCAGGAAGCTTCTATTTGGCCCCAGAGAATGAAGTTTTGTTCCCTCAGATAAAACCTGCTGAGTGATCAGTTGCCAACTCTATGCCCTGCCTCAGTTTGCCCTGTAATATCTAAGCAGGTCATTGACAAAGAGGTATGGATCTCATGTCATTTTTCTGCATGTTGAAATTCAGGTTTCTGAGAAGCATTTGTTGTATATCCTGTCTATTTTACAATGTACATTTTTTAGCATATTTGTCAAAAGTCAGATAATTATAGTTCTGTGGACTTATGCTCCTCAAGTCTGTTCCAACTTATGGTCCTCAAGTCTGTTCCATTGACATATATGTCAATGCCAAAGTGTTTTTGTTACTATAGCTCTGTAGCATAACTTGAAATCAGGTATGGTGACACATCCCACAGTATTTTTGCTCAGGATTCTTAGTCTAAACTTGGTTGTTTGTGCTTCCATATGAATGTTCAGTTTTTTTTTCTGTGAACAATGATATTGGTGTTTTGGTTAGGATTACATTGCGTGTGCAGATTGCTTTTGGTAGGTTGGTCATTTTCACAATATTAATTCTAATTCAGGAGCATAAGTCTTTCTAGTGACTTAATGTTTTCATTGTATAGGTCTGTCATTTCCTGGGCTTGGTTTATTCCAAGGTTTTTCCCCTTGGTGTCTATTGTGATTACAGCTATCACCCTAGAATTTTCATTATATGGATCATTCATATGTAGGTGGGCTCTGTGCCAGTGTACCTTATCTTGGTCAGCTTTCTCCCAATCACTAGATCAGCAGATTCTGCAAAATCAGGAATTTTCTTGTTGACCTAAATGTTTATTTGGCTTAGAATAAACTGACTCTCAGAAGAAAGTATGACACTAATAACAGTGACTACATTAATTCACTTTCTACATTGTGATAAGCAATATTATTAGACAAACATTTTTGTGTTGTAGTGTTCATACTGTGTCACATTTGTTTTTCCTACTAGCTTACATGAATGAGAAGGTGATGGCCTAAGTCTTACCCATTTCTCCTCTGTAAAATCTAGCATAGTGTGATGTATTCCATTAAGTATATAAGGATTAAACCTTATATAACCCTTTGTTCCCATGATGCATTGTCTTAGACACTGTAGAAAATAAAGATAATGAAGCAGTCTTAGAAATGGTTTCCTTAGTGTTGGTTGACTTATAAGAGATGGTTGACTTATAAGAAAATGCCTAGAACCAGAGACCCTTTAAAGTTGTTCCCTGAAAGTCTAAATATATACACTCATACAAAACTTTTCTGAGATATTTATATTATTTATTATTTTTATACTATATCTTAAATTATTGCTAATAACTGAAATGCCATAATCTCACATTTATACATGGGTCCACAGAATGAAAAAGTTATATTTATACTCCCACTATAAATGCTTAAAAGTCATTGTGGTCTTTAAGATATTACAAGAGGAATTATACTGTGTAGCTATAAATTCATGAATGAGCTTGTCCATTATTCAACCCTATTCTCATGTAAGGCATCTCATTTTAATTAGTGATAAAAGGAAATACAAAAGTGCATTAGACGTCCAACTGAGGTTGTCTTTTCATTTTGAAGTGCAGGCAATGTCTGCTGAGAAATCTCGGGTGTGACAATGTAATCAGAGCTTCAGAAAAGCATAGCCAAATGCAATTTATATCAGCTCTCAGAGAAAATTGATTGTGATATTATTTGTATCATTTTCTCTGGTATTGTATTCATTTCTAAATCCATGCATATAAAATGTTACTTTCTAATTCATGGACTATAGGCACCATAGATTATAAAAAATTGGTCATACATTTAAGATTTTAGAATCTTAGAATAAAAGACATGTTCTACATAGTGATACATCTTCAATAAAAATATTCATATAAAAGGAACTGATGTCCTTTGTGCTTCCCTAGGTAAGAGTCAGCCTACTTAGCCTGACATGTTGTTGTATACTGGTATGGTAACCTACCCTCATGAGCAGCCCTAGCCATTGTCACAACTAAGTTGTAACTGCAACCCATATTTGTATTAGATACCCAGGCTGACTTCTTCCTGTTTGCATGTATTAAATTAAAAAAAATATGATCAAAGAAAGCACAGAAGAGGATCTTGACTAATGTCTAGGAAGGCTTACAAAAGCAAAGAACAATGTTGCAATGGTATACTGATTCTCACAATACAAATGATCAATTTTCAGCAGTTCACACCCTTATGAAATTATGTAGTTTCCTGAAAAAAAGTGGAGATTATCACAGTTAGTGAATGAGGCAGAATATAAAAGGCAAAAATGGTATGTTATCTTTTATTTGTAGAACTAAGGCTATTCAGAGAAATGCATATGACTATTACTGGGGCCAGAATTCAGGAAACTTCATGAAAACACGCATTATACACAGAAGCATCTATCTTACAAAGTCAGAGTTTGTGACTTTTGTTTTTGGGGGAGTCATAATAAAAATAAGAGGTTTTAGGTGAATTTGCTCAAATTACATGGGTCAAAATAAATTAGTAGTAAGTAATTAAGTCATAATTACAGATTATTTGATATTTTTAAAATATTAAACAGATTGCTTCAAAATTAGGATTTCTAATGAATAATGAGGTACTGTGGAATAATGGATCTGAAATCCATATATCATTGTTGCCAGGGATAGAAAAGGTTTGTGGGCAGGCAAGATAAGCTAGAAGTTCAGTTATTGATCTAATATGTAAATAAACTATAAAGCTTTCTCACTATTATTAAATTCTTTGCTTTTATGTGTATTGACTACATCAGAAATATTTCTCCTATTTCTTTTGGCTTTGACCTGGCTATTTTTATCTTCTGATACTTCATACATCATGTATAAATTCTTTCAAATATTTTGATTAGGGAAATAGAGATAGATTTATCACATAAAAAAAAGATCCTGATAATATATGTGAATCCCACAAAGTTGTGTTGTGCTTTTTGTTTCAGTTCTGAACTATGCCTAAGAAGTACTATGTGTACTATACAACCCACAAAATTGTTTTACTGTTTGCTTTTACATATAATATCTGTTCCCAGTACACTTTGATTTAAGTAAATTGATAATCATATTGAAAGACTGGGAGACTTAGAAATTTGGGAAAAAGCATGTTAATGAAAAATAATGTATTAGTAGAAATGTAACAAACCAAAAATGTGGAATAGCCAGTTTCAGGAACTCTGGCCTCAGGGTTCTGGTTCCCGATACCTGCCCCTCCTCACTGATCCACAATGAGGGTGGAACTAGGAATGAAGGTCTACTGGTTTATGACACTCTCCACCCCGTTGTCGACCAGTAGATGAAGATTACATTCCTAGAATGAATATGTTCCCCTCCCTAACTGAATACCTTGGGTTGGGTCCCTCTGAAATTTTCCACTGTTTCCTTGGTAACCCTCTCCCTACCCCCAGCTTGTGGGTTTTCCTTTTAAATACCCCACACTTCTTGTGTTCAGCGTTGAACTCCTCTGGCCGGCAAGGTCACGAGATCGACCCCAGTACTGGTATCCCCAATAAACCTCCTGTGATTGCAGCAAGTTTGGTCTCTCGTGAGTCATTGGGTGGTCGTATCATCCTGTGACTTGAGTAAGGATCTCCCCAGTTCTGGGGGTCTTTCAATATATTAGTATATTAGTCAAGATTCTAGAGTTCTTTAATCATTATATTCAATTTTAAGACCCATAAAACATAATTTGAACTCATTTTAATAATTTTATTTTGGTCTTTTATCCAAATATATCATTGTTGCCAGGGATAGAAAAAGTTTGTGGGCAGTCAAGATAAGCTAGAGGTTCAGTTATTGATCTATCAATATGTAAATAAACTATAAAGCTTTCCCACTATTATTAAATTCTTTGCTTTATGTGTATTGATTACACCAGAAACATTTCTCTGATATAAATATCAGAGTACTGAAGTTTATATGATTTTAAAATTTTAATCTCTCTCTCTCTCTCTCTCTCTCTCTCTTTCTCTCTTTCCTTTCCTCCCTCTTTGCACATGGTCCTTTTCCATTTAAGTTCATCCATTTATTTTGGAGAACAATGACAAACTTTGGCTATTCTTGGTACCTGATTAACATATATTGTTCAAATGATGATAGTGATAAATACCTTTTATTACTACCAGCGTACCAAGTATTTTTAAAAATAATTTATGTATATCTCCTTTATAATATTACTTACTTATTATTTTTGTATCTATGTGTATAGTGTTCTATGTGCATGTGTGGTATATGTACTTGTTGACATGGATGTGCACATGTATGTGTGGGTTGATATGCATGTCTCTGTGGATATATGTGGAACCTAGAGTTTAAATGACTTTCCTCAGTTTTTTCCACCTTTATTTTTATGACAGGTTTTCTCATTAAACCCAAAGCTGATTACTTTGGATAGGATACATAGTCAATAACTTTCAGGTATCATCTACCTGTCTCTACCCCCAGCTATTGGGGTTATAGGTATATACAGCTACATCAGGCTTTTTAAAGATCTGAATTATGTTCTAATGCTTCTATAACAGATATTTTACTTCCTGAGTTACTCCCTATCAGCCTCATAATTTTTATGTAATTAATGCATTTAATTAATTTAATAATGTATTTATTTTAAGATGTGTGTGTGTGAGTGAGTGTGTCTGTATGTGTATGTGTACCTGTATGAGTTTATGTATACCTTGTAATGAAAGATCCCCAGAGCTGGGGAGACCCTCACTCAAGTCTCGGGATGATGCGACCACCCAATAACTCATGAGAGACCAATCTTGCTGCAATCATACAAGGTTTATTCAGGATAAGCCAGATCTGGGGTCAAACACGTAGCCTTGCAGGACAGAGGGGTTCGACCCCGAACACGAAAAGTGAGGGGTATTTAAAGGGAAAAACCAAAAACTGGGGGGGTGAGGGGGTTACAAAGTAAACATAACAACAGTGGAAAATTTCAGAGGGACCCAACCCAAGGTAATCAGTCAATTAGGGAGGGGAACATATTCCTTCTAGGAATATAATCTTCATCTATCGGTCGGCAGGGTGGAGAGTCCAGTAAACCAGTAGACCTCCATTCCTAGTTCTGCCCTCATTGTGGATCAGTCAGGAGGGCCAGGTATCAGAAACCAGGACCCTGAGGCTCTGAGTTAGCCAGGTTTCTGAAACTGGCTAGTCTACATTCTTGGCTCTTTACAGGTCTCCCATGCCCCTTTAGGTAAAGGTTATACATTATACATTCTTACTGACACATTTTAATTAAATGTTCTTATTTTAAAATTCTAAAATTCTCCAGCCTTTCAGTATATTCAGGAGCCCACAGAGGCCAAGGGGGAATATAGGATCCCTTAGATCTGGAGTTATAAGAGATTATTAGCCATCTGATGTATGTGATGAAAGCTGGACCTAGGTCCCGGATAAACAGCTATCTCTCTAGCCCATAATCTCTTATTTTGAAGAATAAGAAATTGTGGCTTCCAGCCTTTCCCCAATTCAACCACAGGTTTAGAGGAAGGTGACTCCATAGGAAGACCAGCAGTCTCAACTAACCTGGAACCTTGAGATCTCTCTGACACTGAGCCACCAACTAGGCAGCATACAGGAGCTGTTATGAGGCCCCTGACACACATACAGTGAAGATTGCCTTGTCTGGCCTCAGTGAGAGAAGATAAGCTGCCATGCAGACTTTGTGTGACAGCAGTATTCGAGGCAAAAGCTTCAAGGAAGCCAGTCTCCTGCCCCTGCAATGTCTCCTGGCCCCCCTAACTCAGAGGTAGTCCAGATATGTCCTTGTGAACTTGCGTGCTAAGTGCCCACCAAGATATGATTTATTAACAGCTAGACAAAATTGGACATTGCACTCTGACCTTTACCAATGTTCCAACACCTTAATCAAACACTGGCTTGGAATATACCCATCCAGACTAATTGCCTCTGGCGTGGTTAGGGAAATAATGAAGGGAATAGGGTATATAAGCTTACAGAATGCGAGACTTTTCCCAGGGCAAGGTCAAGTAGAATCCTTTTTCTCAGTCAAGTACTGCAGCTGAAGCACTCCTAGGAATTAGCAAGAGATGTGTTTCTACTTGCCCAAAAGATTAACATAGTGGGCGTTTTACCTAGAATGGGCGGGACATTGAGCCCGAGAGTGTGTGTGTGTGTGTGT
>NC_045030.1:68971969-68997199 GCF_008632895.1 Mastomys coucha | reverse complement strand
AGAGAGAGAGAGAGAGAGTGCAGCAGTCTACATTCAGCATTGAGGATTCGAGATTCAAGCCTCTATCCTCCTGGCTGGCACATCCGCAGCACCCTGGGACTCTGGCCAGGCCCATGTGGCCTGAGTGTGCTCGGAGCCAGGGGTTGCTGCACCAGTCCAGAGGAGATGGCTGCTGTTTTAGACCCAGTGTGTTTCAGGTGGTCTCAGATGTACCTTGATTACTGAGCTGCCAGATTTTTCATTCCTCTTTTGCAATGATTGTAAAAGCCTCATGTCAATTTTTTAAGAAATACATTCAGATAGCACACTTCTTGTGTTGTGTCTGTCCCTTGAATACCTGTTTAGAACTCATCAACTCATCATCCCGTGGAACAAGGGCTCCCTGCAGAAACCTTGTCCATGGCAATAAACCTAACCCTTGAGAGACTTTAGGCTCCAGGGAGTGGAAAGGCCTGGTGTGGAGGGATGGTGGGTGGGAACATCCTCTTGGAGGCAGAGGAGAGAAGGAATGAGATGAGGAACTGTGGGAGGGCAGACCAGCAGGCGGATAATGACTGGACTGTAAAAAATAAAAGTAATTTAAAAAAGCAAAATCCATTGAAAAAAAGAAAGAAAGAAATTGTAGATTTGAAAGAGTGAAACTAATCAAATTTAAGTATTTTTATTTTGCAAATAGAAAGTATGGAATTATAACCCAAATTTTTGTATGCATTTAAAATTTGACTTAACTTATATATCAATGTGTTACTGGACAAAGAAAGTATAGAGGTATCCCAAGCTTGCCTTGAACTCATTATCTAGTGGAGGACTAAGTATAGCGTTGAACTTCTGGTCTTTTTTGTCTCTCTTTGAGTCAATCTTGGGTATTTTTCTCAAGAAATTTGTTCATATTGGTTTTGGAGACAGGATTTGCCACTGACAAAAGACTTTACTAAGCAAGTCAGAATGGCTGTTCAATGAGTTCCAGGCTTTCTCTTTTCTCACTATGCTAGTGCTGGTATTAAAAGTGTGGACTTGCAAAGCAGGCTTTTTAAATGTGGATCCTGGGGATTGAATTGAGGACCCTGTGGATGCAAGGCCAGCATCTCACTGCTGAGCTGTTTCCTCATACCTTTATTTGTTCTTAATAGAGAAGTGCACATCATTGTAGAACAACTGGAAAAGCTTAGCCTGTAGTCTGTAGCTTCTTTAGACCATCCACAGTAACTTAACTGTGCAAAAAGTTGCTATTAGAACACCCAAGAGCACTATTTGTCTGCAAGTGTAAAATGCAGGTGATTCTAATGAGGTCTCCCAGTGATTGAGGATACAGAGTCTCAACTGACCATCTTTTGTAGCCAGGCAAGGCTTCCAGTGACAGGATGAAGTTGTATTCAATTCAGTTGTTGACTAAGTGGGTCCATAGAAATCGCCAAACAACATAGGCTGATGCCAAGACAAAGGGTTGCTCTCCACAAACTGACAGAGCGGCTCATTGCAGAGGACAACACTCACACAATTCATTTAATATGGATAAGTCAAGCTGGTGCTTGCATGGAGCCTTCACCTCTATTTTTTAGTGTCTTTGGTGTGGGAAGGTACTCTGCAGGCTAACAAAAAAGAAATCTGTATACCAACCCAGACACAAAACTTTTGACTTACAATTTATCCCACCTTTTAAATATGCTAGGATAATAGTGGCATGGAATTTGTAGGAGTAGCTAACCAAAATCTGATATGACTTAGTCTATAGTCTGTAGCTTCCTCTCTACAAGAGAGAGCCCACAGCAGACACTGCTAACTCAGAGACCTAAGGTAAAACCAGGCACTAGTCAAAAACAGCAACAAGATGGCTCCTCATGACATTCTGCCTTATACATTGATCAGTGTCTTATACAGTCATTATCCGAGAGGCTTCCTCTGGCAACAAACGGAAATAACACAGCCAGACATTATATATAGAGAGAGTCTATATTGAAGATGTCCACCAATCCTTCCTCTCAGAGCTTAGGAAATTATGAAGAAGAAGAGACAGAGTTTAAGAGCCAGAGGAAGTGGAAGACTCCAGGAGAACAAGGCCTTCTGAATCAAGTAAGGAAGGTACATATGAGCTCACAGAGACTGAGATAGCATACACAAGGCCTACATGAGTCTGTACCTGGTCCTTTGCATGTATGTGTATATATATATACACAAATACATATATATATACAAACACACATATACATACACATATATATAGCTATTAGCTTAGTATTTTTATGGCACTCTTAACTGTGAGAAAAACTGGATGTCTGACATTTGTATTTTCTCTTGGAACTCTTTTTCTCTCCTTGAGTTGTCTGTTGTGTCCAACTTCAATATGATAGCTTTTGATTCATCTTAGTATATTTTATTTGTCATATTTGGTTGGTATCTCTCAGAAGCCTATTCGTTTCTAGTGAGAGACAGAAAGGAAATGGAAGAGGAAGGAAGGGGTGAACTAAGAAGAGTAGAAGAAGGGAAAACTATATTCAGACTATATTATATTATAACAGAATCTATTTTTAATGAGATAAAATATTTTTTAAAAGCCAGGGACTCATTGGTGCCAAAAGGATTGCAAGTGTTATATTATATATATTTGAATTTGGTAGGCAAATTCATTGAAAGTGTAAGGTTTTATATTAATTATGCTTCTGAAGTATTGTTATTTTCATGTGCAGTTGAGGATACATTAAATGAAAAAGCTAAAGGCTGGCCAACTCCATAGAGAGCTATGGTAGAATGGTAGGTAAGGGCTTGGAAATTGATTTGAGAGAGGAAATTTTGAGGGTAGTGATTGAGAGTTTTTTTTCAAGAGCACTCAGAATTCTAATATGACTCCATTTTTGGACTGTGTTCTAACAAGACTTGGTGTCTTAAACAAAAGTACTTATCTCACAGATCAGAGGCAAAAATTCCAAAAGCATGACACTAGCAAAGATGCTTTCTTCTGAGGTCTGTGATAAAGGGATATATTCCAGGATTTTCTCTTTGGTAACCATATCTTTATATCTGTGTTTCAAACTGTCCTTTTCCAAGTTATATTAGAACCTACACTAGTGAACTGATTTTACTTTAATTACTCCTGCAAACATTGGGCTTACCTGTATGGTTACATTTTGGTTATTTGGTAATGATGTATTTGTGTGTAAAGTTGATGAGCAATCAATTGTGCTTGTTAGTTTTGTTAATTTAGCATATTTGAAAAAAGAGAACTCATTCAGAAATGGCCTGTGGACATGTCTGTGGGGCACTTTCTTGACTAGTGATTAATATATAAGGGCCCAGCCCATAAATGGTAGAATAATCCTTGAGCATGTGATCCTAGAACGTACAAAAAAACAAGTTGAGCAAGCTATGGAGACCAAGCCAGTAAGTAGCTTTCTCCCATGGTTGCTGTCTCTGCTCCTGCTTGAGTTCCTGCCCTGAATCTTATGTTCCTCCAGTGATCAACTATGGTTATGGCATGGAAACAAAATTAACTGTTTCCACCCCAACTTACTTTTAGTGTTGATCACAGCAATGTAAAGAAAAACAGGGTAGTGTGTGTGTACACATACATGTATGTGTGTGTGTACGTGTGTGTATATATATTCCATGGTGTATATGTGGAGGTCAGAGGAGAATTTGAGAGGAGAATTTCTTTTCTTCCACAATATAGGTTATGGAAATTGAACTTAGATCATTTTGTCCAATAGGAAATGTCTTTACTAAGCCAGCTCACTAGCGTATAATATTCTTTTCTGACAGCAGTGACTACGACGACCTAAAGACTTTTCATGAGGCCCAAATTCTTAATGTTCCCATTATTTCTTAGTACTGTCATCTGAAGGCTGCTAGCAGAATACTTGCTTCTAGGCTGCTAGGATAAGTGTCTTAAAGCCCATATTCACAGTGACACACCTACTCCAACAAGGCCACACCCACTCCAACAGGGCCAAACCTTGACACCCCTGGGCTAAGCATATACAGAGCATCACATTCCATTCCCTAGCCCCCATAGTCTTGTTCAAACATATGAGTCTACAGGAGCTATACCTGCCCAGAGCTTAATAAAAAATACATTTAGTCCAACTTCCAAAGCCCCTATAGTCTATAGCCATCTCAACAATATTAAAGTCAAAAGTTCAAAGTCTCTTCTGAGATTCTTCCAATCACTTAACTGTAATCCCCAAAGCAAGGCAGGAAACCAGAAGGGCAAACTCCAAACTCTGCATCTCCATAGCTGATGTCAAAGCATCTCCAACTCCTTTTCACCATTGTTGACTGCAACAAACTTCTTTTTCCTGGGCTGGTTCCACTCCCTGTTAGCAGCTTTTCTCAGCAGGTATCCCACAGCTCTGGCATCTCTAACATCTTGGGGTCTTCAAGGCAACTTCAACTTCACAGCTTCTTGTTCCACTGTCTGGGATCAACACATGATCTTCTAGGCTCCTCCAAAGAGCTGGTGTCACTTCTCCAGCTCTGCCCTCTGTAGCACTCTAGGCTCTGGTTGATCCATTCCACTGCTGATGCTGTTCTTGGTGATCATCCCATGGTACTGGCATCTCCTGTATACTGGGGACTTCAACTGCAACTAGGCTTCACCAATAGCCTCTCAATGGCTCTCTTCATGGTGTCAAGCCTCAACTTCTTTGCTTGACCCCTTTTATTCCTGGGCTGTCAACTGCAACTGAGGGTGCACCTTCACCAGTAGCCTTCTGTGGCCTCTCACAATGCCAAGCCTCAGCTGCTCTCCATGACCCCTTCATGCCTTTATAGCCAGTACTACTGGGTGACTTACAGTTTACAAAGTATAGCTGCAGAATGAGGTACAACCTTGGCTATTTCTGGAACACATCTCTTTGCTCTCAGAAATCTCTTCCCAGAAGAATTCACCACAGTGATACTGGTCTCTTCTTAATCACCACTAATTTCTTTGCTCCAGCTAACCAACATCAATTGTTCCAGTAGTCTCCACCTCTTGACTATAATGTTAGAGACAAATGGTCCAAGCTGCCAGATTTCTGCTGCTTGCTGGGGGCTGGAACATGGCCTACCATGTTCTATTACATTAACAGCAGATTTCTGTTTTCCAACTCCTTTACTGACTAGCTTGACTCTCCTGGAACTTGCTCTGTAGATTGACCTGAACTCAGAGATCTGCATGGCTCTTCCTAATGGTATTAAAGGCCTGTCCCACCACACCTTAATTTAAGCTTTTCTTCATCTAGAAACTTGCTCTGTCCCTGGCTGGCCTTTGCCTCCTGGGATTAAAGGCTTGCACTACCTTGATTGGACCTAAGCTTAGCTGGGTGAGATCTTGCCCCAAGGTTACCACTCCCTTAATTCAATTTAATATCTTTGAACACAGGTTTCAGCTCTATTTCACTTCCTGGTGTCCCTTTAATACTCAAACCATATATTTTATATTTTTTCCAAGCTTACTATGCTTATTCAAAACACTTTTCCTGAGACTTAACCAGAGAACAAAGTATATGAAGGTCGTTTCTGAGACTTCCTTTGTCACTTCACCTTTAGCCTCAGGCAGAATCATCAGACAAGGGCAAAAAGCAGTCCCAGTCCTCACCAAAATACTACAAAAACAGTCTCTGGGCCCCATACTGAAGTTCTCCACTGAAGCCTCTTAGGTCAGTTCTGCACAGTTCTAATCACTCTCAGCAACAAAGCCTTCCATATTTCTACTAGGATAGCTCACTAAGCCCCACTTAAAACATTCTACAGCACTCCAAATCTAAAGTCCCCAAATTCAATTGTTCCAAACAAAAGCATGGCCAGGGCTATCACAGCATTATCCCAGTCCCTGGTACCAATTTCTGTCTTAGTTAGGGTTTTACTGCTGTGAACAGACATCATGACCAAGGCAACTCTTATAAGGACAACATTTATTGGGGCTGGCTTACAGGTTCAGAGGTTCAGTCCACGATCATCAAGGCGGGAGCACGGCAGTTTCTAGACAAACATGATGTGCGGGGAACTGAGAGTTTTACGTCTTTTTCTGAAGGCTACTAGCAGAATACTGGCTTCCAGGCAGCTAGGATGAGGATCTTGTAGTTCATACTCACAGTGACAAAACTGCTCCAACTACGTCACATCTACTCCAACAGGACCACACCTTCTAATAGTGCTACTCCCTGAACTGAGCATATATAACCCATATCAATCACCTTCAACATTTAGAAAAGTCGATGCATTACTTTAAAAACTAAATACAAGAATAGGTGTTATAAATAGTTAAAATTACGACTTATTCAGGTAACAAGTAGCCCTGTTATCAAGTAGCTTTTCCAATGTTGTTTTCTAGTTATATATATATATATATATATTCCTCTTCCAAATCTCTCTTTTTCATTAAAATATCACTGAATGAAATAGTATACAGGTAAAAAATCAATATTGAGAATAATGAGAGAATATTAAGGCATTCTGATAAATAGAAGTATTAAAGATCAACATGCAGAAAATGAAGAATGTGTAGAAACACACTGTAAATTTATAGACATTTCTCACAAAATTCATTGAATACATCAAAGTGTATATTTTTACATCAGAGCTGGGTTATACATTTGCCTATACATTTTATCATGTATGTATGGATTTTATAAAATTGATTTATTTGTCTTAATGGCTCTGTTTCTCTCAGACTAAAAGTTTACTTACTTAGATAAAATCATGACTAAGAGTGTCTGGCACATAGCAACTTCTCAATAAATGTTACGGATTATTACCATAAAGCCTATGGTTGTCATTTTATCAGTATTAGAAAAGTCTCAAGGAGAAAATAGATTGGAATAGCTCCTTGAGAGCTATTGTGAATGTACTATAGGGTAAATATGTCAAAAAAGAAAAAAGAAAAAAAAAACTACACTGGAGTCCAGCGCCAAATGAAACATAGTGGCTTTCTCTCAATTTGTCTTTCATTCTTCTCTCTGTTTCTAGGGGAGCAGCAGTTTCCATGTTAAAAGGAAGCACATAGGTTTCCTGTGGTGACTGTGCATTTAGGGTCAGTAGGTACAGCACTGTAGCTATGTTATTTGTCTTGATAATACATTCAGCAGATGGAGGAATTGGTTCTATATCAATATATGTGATATTAGTAATGTATAAAGAGGAAATGTTCATGGTAGCACCCAGTTTTGACAATTCTGGCAAAATATCAAGTTATCACAATCTTTAGTTTGATTAAACAACACATTTTATTTACTTCTCACATTTTACAATGTCTGAATTGCCAAATTCAAGACTTCCTTTGAATGTTTACTCTATATACTTGTGACATTTGAAGCACTTAAAAAGTTGCACTTTCATTAAATTTTTCCTTTACATATACTGTGATAGCTATTTGGTATATTTTTCCTTTTTGTCTTTATTAATCACTTTTTCTATTACTGGCAAAAGCTTGCAATGACTTGAAGTACATAGGCACAAGCAAAGAAAGTGGTTAAAAAGATATTTGAAGTCATAATAATGATGTATCAGCCACACAAGAGAAAGCATGTGTTCGGTTTCAACATCAAATTAATTTTGTACTTCGTGGAAATCAAGTAGGCAAGACAAGCTGGATGAGATCTAGTCCACAAAGCCTGATGAAGACTCTGAACTGTACGTTGTGGCTACTGATCAAGCTGTGTTCTCCATTGAGCTTTGTCACTCATTATGAATGACACCAGGAATTCTGGGTGCAATATTGATGCAAACTATTGTGAGTAGTTCACAAATTTGATTTCTAAAAAGTAAGGACACAGAATGCAAAGATGCAACAGAGAAAGAAAAGAAGAACTTACACTTTTAAAATTTTCTAGTTGTTTGAAAAGAGTTACCATATTCCAAGCCTCTTCCAGCATACAAGGTTTTTTGCCTTATTCTTTTTCTTTGCTACAACCATTGAATCACTGAGAACATTGTGATTCTTTACTTGCAGCTCCTCACTTCCTCTCTTCAGGAGTTTGAAGGTCCTGTAATAACCCAGTACTGGTAAGCTTTGTTTCTGTTTTTGTTCTGTTTTTCATTTCCTTAGACCTATTTATTTCTTTCAAGTAATTGTTTCCTCAAATAGTGACCTTCTCTTACTATTCTTTTTCTCCAAAGTCTTAGGTCAGTGTCTATCACGTATAGGGATGCGTTAATATTCCTTATTATGACATGAAAGATTCCCCATTATCTTAACCTTGAAACATAATTTCTAACATCAGATCCTAAGAATCCCTTAGAATCTAAGTAACTAAGCTGTTATAGTAAATGTTTAGTGTCTTTGATTCTATTTGTACAGTTATTTTATTTTGTGTTGTAATTATATGAAACTAGCCAGACTTTAAGGTGAATAAAAATAAAAATATCTAAGGTAATACTATATTGCAAATAAAAAGTCATAATAATCCCTAACCTTTGTATCAAAATATATCTTGCTGTTCTAGCATCCACAGTAGCATATGTTGTAATCAGCAATTGGAATTTATCAAGAAGACAGGAACTACCACAAATTGCTATTCTATGAGTATTAAATGCCATCTCTGCCATTGGATTAACACCAGGGAAGGTCGAATTCCATAGTTAAAATGAGACTCCCTTTCCAAGTTGAGCATCTGTATGAGCAACTACAGGCAAGAAAAACAGTGAGGGTCATGAGCATTCACATAACATGAATAATTATTTGCTTCTGTCTCCTGAAGGAATCGTAATACAAATAGCTACTATTTATTTCAACCATACTGTGTACGGGTCACTGTATTAAGTGAGTTAAATAAACTGCATCACTGGATCCTCCCTAACACTTTATAAGCTAGAACAGAGCCATTATCTTTCTTGTTTTACAAATGGGGAAATTAAGATATAAGCAACTTGTCCAAAACCACACAGCTAAAAATTTGAGTAAGCTGGTATTTGAATGGAGGTAGTTTAGCACTCAGGTTTGCCTAATTTGCTAATCAAAATTAGTTTATTCCTTGAATTTGTATTATTATTACAACTCTATAAACTTAATACAGATTTATTTTATTAACATTCTTGAGTGTATGCATAGACTATTCCAGGGGAAAGAATGAAAAAGAAAGTATTTTTATTTCATCTTATTGAGAATTTTAGATGTTTTGAAAATTTTATCTCATTCAACTTTGGTGAAAAATAAAAAAATAATATACATTCAACCCTTATGTCTAAAGGTATAGATTTAAAAATACATTAGTTCCATTAAGTTCCATCTTAATAGTTACCTTTTCATTTCCTTACATCAAATTGAATGGTAAGAATACCTCAATTTTTCATCACATAATGGTCTTTAACAATGGCCTTTTGATTTGTTCTTAGCCTTCAGAAAAGTTGAATTTCTTTTCTGAAGTTAATCTTTTTTTGTAAGATGCACAATTGTCAAGGACATTGTCACTATTGTGTGCCCTTGAGTACTCAGTTGTGAATTTGAAGACCCTAGAAAACATATTTTGCATGAAATAAAACCTTCTGGAAAAAAAGAGGCAATGGGAAGGGTAGTAGAGACTATTGTCTTTTGAAAATGTTATTTCCTCATTCCTATTTCATGGCATTATGCAAAAATCCTCCTTCATATTCTATATCAGTAATAATATGTTTAGAGCATTTATCAGTAATTCAGTGTATTGTTTCTTAGTTTATTCTTGAGATATAGTGAAGCTATTGACAAGGAAAGGAATTGCCAAAGATAGCACATATATTATTAAAGCATTTCATTATCTCATCAATATTTTATGTCTTATTTGGGATAATTAGTGAGGTCTTAGAAGGAATTAGTGTAGCCTTTGGGAATGTGTATAGTAAAAGAATATACATGCACTGAAATGGAAAAGAAATGTACCCATTTAAGAGTGAGTGAGCAATGTGAATGGAATGCACATAGAATTGAACACTGAGATCATTCACACGGTTTTCCCTATAAATGGCCCATTTATTGCTCCTTGACTTTAAGTCTGGCCTAGGGTCATTATGTTTCTTATGACATACTACTGCCTGTATTAGAAGTTACATTCTCATCCATCCACCATTATTCTGTATGAAGCAAAGAAAATGATTGTATTTTTCTTCAAAAGCTGGAGGATATATTAACAAGAGGGAAATTTTGTAAAAATTAGTTCATTGTGTTCATATTTGTCAAAATATGTATATGTGGTTAGAATCAAGAACTGTATCAAATATGTTGCCTTTAGATTGTTCTAAGGATTGACATCAAGCTGTGCCCTGTCTCAAATTACTCTATATTGTGCAAAACAATATTTTAAAGTGTGTTTTCTCTGTAGACTACATTTCACCAGCATATTTTGATTCCATTTTGAGGATGGAGAATGATTGTATTCCTGGATCACTACATGAATGGCAATATCTGTAGTACTCTGTGCTAAGGCACAGAGTAATAAATATCTTATTCCAAAAAATAGAATATAAATTTATGTTATGTAAACTGAGACTACAGTGGAATATGCAGAAATGAGCTGGGGAAGTAACATGATTCATTAGTCTGAAGAATACATGTAATGTCCTCATCTGAACCTTCAAAAGTAGTGAACAATTGTCACAGTGATGGTGAAAACACCAACTGACCACCGCCATTGTGTATCAAAGACCTGAAGGCAGAGAACACTATTGACTGTTCCCAGAACCTTTACTTTGGGCTTGTCTTTGTGGTTGAGCTCTGCTGGACTGCCTTCTGCCTGTGCTGTTTATGTATCTGTATCTGCAGTACAACTGCCTGTCCATTAGTTCCTCTATCTAGACCCAATTCTGACCTTTTGACTCTGTAGGTAGACCCTGTAGCATCTCTGTCAAATCTGTGATTTGCTGTGGTTGATTGCAGCTTCTCCAAATTCCCTACAGCTTTGTGTGTTTCCTTATCTTTACCAATATAGACTCAATTTACATTTTTATAAACTTCCTTCCTCCTGAGAACTTTTTAAATGTCTTGAACTATTCTGCCTATCTTCAGATTATAGGTATCTAGTTTAAGATGGTTTTATTACAATGTAGGAGTTTTTCATTTGATATGGAATATAGGCAATCAATGGATATGGTCTAGGACAACCTGAACAATTTTTAGTTTATGTCTTCTAAATTTATTATTTTAGTTTTCATTAAACTGTGGTTTCCATCATCATTATAACTAAAGACCCTGTAAGGGTCCATGATTCACTGAACAATGATACTCCAGACTCAAAAGAGTATGCAAACATAAAGAGAGTTTTAGTCTGCAGAAGTCCATCATGCTGGGGTCTACCATTTATCAAGATGAAGGTGCCCAAATGAGCTCACAGGCCCAATTTAAAGCACATTAGAACTCCAGGAAGGAGTAGGTGACCTTTATCTTAATTGGTTGGCTCTATCTCTAGGGACATTCCAGAATGGTTGCTGCTAGGTGGGGACTGGAAACTGTTGCTAGGGAAGTCTGGAAACTGTTGCTGTTTCATTGTCATTGCCTCAGGGCAGGTGGCTGGGCAGCTTCTGATGGTGCAGCAGTTTCTGATTGTCTGCCTGAGGCCAGGGAGTTTTTTCCAGTAAGTGACTTACATGGATCTGCCCAGTTCTGGGAAACAGAGATCTAGGATTCCTCTCCTGAACTGCCAGGTTAAAACCTGTCATGGAGTCAGCCTGTCTTAGTTCTCTCAACTCTACTTATACTGCTACCTGCCAATGGTAGGCTTCCAAAAGACAGTCATAAATAATAAGGAAAAGACAAGCAAATTGTGTAAATCAGTTGTGGTTCAAATGTTAATGTTGTCAGAAACATTACAAAGTAATGTACAAAGTGAAAGTAGCTCATTAAACAAAGGGGAAATATGACTCCTTGTTCAACTACCTTTGACTTAAAAATAATTTTTATTATATGTATGTGTGTATGTGTGTGTGTGTGTATGTGTGTGTGTGTGTATATGTGTGTGTGTGTGTGTGTGTGTGTGTGTGTGTGTGTGTATGTGTGTGTCTGTGTTTGGCTACTTGATTCCAAATTCATTTAGTTATCTTTGCTTGATAACAGAATAACATGCTTATCATATATATTGGTTCTTTGTATATATTACAGGTTAAGTAGTTTATTTTACAATTTTATATTTTGTTTATGTCCATGAAATGTCTGAATTAAAAACTATCCATAGCAGTATTTATGTATCAAAGAAATATGTTTATGTCTAAGAAATAAAAAATATAGTCCTCTGAAAACTATTTAAATACCACCTTTTTATCCATCTTGCATTTTTCTTTGTATAAATCTCACATTTTGCTAAGCATTAAAAAGAATGTAGTGCTAAGAGAAAGGTGTGAGTATGAAGCATAGTAGATGAAGTTATTCAAAATAAATGTCCTTTTAGGTAGAAAATGGTTATATCAGGTGATCATTTGTCTGCTTTCTCTGAGACAATTCTAAACAAATTATCATACAACACATTTGTGATATGGTCCATGAAGTTCTGAATGGCAGAATATTTTTGTAATTGGCTTATCTACTGTCAGAGAGATGTGAGTTTAGCCCTGTTACCTCATCCCTTATTAAGGCTGATGCTATACAAATGACAGAGTATATATATTAAAGAATTGCTTAGATTTTTACTGAATTAATTTAGTCAGCAGCACAGTTATTTTATATACCAGAAGTTAAGAAATAGGTGTAACTCTTATTGGAAGAAGGAAGTGCTTATAAATGAAGTATGTAGCATGGTGAGAATAAATACTACATAAGAACCACACAATGAATGATTACTTTGACAAATATTAGTCCTTGTTTTTATACATTTGTTATGATGCTAGACTTTGTCAGAGAAGTGCTGATTATAAAAGTATAGCTATATAGTTGGACAGACATCTCATCAGGAATAGAAGTACATTTCCTTTATTTTTATTCTTCTTCAACCAACTATGAAAGAAATATTTGATAAAATGATTTAAGGTTTCAATTTGGAAAGCTCAATGGGGTATTATAGGAACTATCAGAGATAGGTTTATAACATCATACATTCAGTAATAACAAGTAGTGAAGTGAGTAACCTATAACATTTTTAAAGGTTAAAAATATAGTCCTCTGAAAACTATTTAAATACTACCTTTTTATCCATCTTGCATTTTTCTTTGTAAATCTCACATTTTGCTAAGCATTAAAAAGAATGCAGTGCTAAGAGAAAGGTGTGAGTATGAAGCATAGTAGATGAAGTTATTCAAAATAAATGTGTTTTTAGGTAGAAAATGGTTATTCAGGTGATCATCTGTCTGCTTTCTCTGAGACAATTCTAAACAAATTATCATACAACACATTTGTTTAGAATGTGGTCTAATATTAAAGTAAGAGAAGATGGATGTAGATAGCAGAAAAAATCAGAGAAGGCTTGTGCCCTTATTTTTACATACCACTCTAACCCTCTCTGAAACTTTTGTGATTGTTCACATAAACTTCAGTTATGAGATTGCTATGTAAATAATCTTGTAGTGAAACAACCCAGAGTTTAGCTGTAACAAAATACTCAGAGGTAATTTATAGCTGAGTCTCCAAATGAAAACCAGGTTGTTTTACAGGTTCCTTCTGACGTTTAGGAAGAGAAGATACTACTTTTGTATCCAGGAAGACCATGCTTTTAAAATTATTATTGGAGTTTGCAATAAAATAAGCCTGCATGATGAGTTCTAACTGTTAAAAAATATCCAGCTGAGTAACAGACTAAGACAGAATGTGAAGGGAAAAAAGCAGGCATCAGCAAGACCATAGCTGATCATCCTTGCCTAGGATCCTATATTTTCTGATGTTCATTGGCAATCATTAAAATCAGATTCATCTTTGTGTAACTATTTCCTGTATTCCTTGATTCAAACTTCCATTTCTTCATAGGGACACACAGTTCTAGAATCTGTAGTTGCTAATTAACATCACCTATGAAAAAAGTATAGGGGAATGCCAGGGCCAGTAAGCAGGAGGGGGTAGGATGGTGAGCAGGGGGAAGGGGGAGGGAACAGGGGATTGTTTTAGTTTTTGTTTCTTTTCTTTTCTTTTCTTTTTTCTTTTCTTTCCTTTTTTTTTTGGAGGGGAAACTGGGAAAGGAAATATTGTAAATAAAGAAAACATCTAATAAAAAAAGAAAAGCAAAACTTTAAAAATAACAACTATATTATAGTTGAATTGAATAATTGGATGTATTTCCTAGTCAAGTTGATATGCAAATATTAATATAACATCAAAATTTCAAGTCAGCACATTTAACATTTTCTATGATATTTAAAAGTTGTCAATATACAAAAGTATCTCTGTCTTTACAAAATGTTTTTGTACTGTGCTTGTCAAATGTTTGTCAGAATCTACTGGTCTTGTATCTGAAAAAGGGATAAGTGATATTCTGCAGTTTCACTCTACTCAGATCTTGTAAAAATCATATCAATTGCTTGACTATTTTGATATCTTTACTTTGACATGATCTGAGGTATAACCTAAGCCACTATTTAAAATTGAAAATTGGTACACTGAGCCCAAAATAGATGCATTCCTTTTTCCTGTTTACCTGACAATTTGAGTCCTAATATGAGAAGCTAATACACTGCTCTTTCTGTACTGCTTCTCAGATATGTATAAAGAAATGCATTACAACATACCAAGCAAAGAGTCAAAGTATGTGGCTTGGCTCTTGCACTTACATACTGAGAACATATGTGTACTGGGGCACAGAGCCCAGCAATCTGGAAAGGTCAAGCTATGTTGTTGGACAGAATAGTGCTTTTTTTTTCTGAAATCAGACATCTCAGAATTCTTGGTATATATGGCTTATATCTTTCATCTGCTTTATATTGGGAACTCAATTTTTGTCACTCAGAGCATGAAATTTTGGACTGCCTATTCATTTCAATGACTCTGTATGTTTTGATATCTCAGGTGACATATATACATAAATACTTTAAGACAAGAACAGCAAAGATTATAACTTTCTTTTTTAATGAATACAAAGTTTAATGAGGTAGGTCTCATGTTAGTTTAAGATTGGCCATGTAAGGGTAATGGGACTCTACCACTTATGTCAATTATGCTGAGCATAATTACATCCTATTCAAATAGCTGTAAATCAAAGCTGCCTAAAGATTATATCTCTAGGTAATTATTAACTAGAAGGTAGGTGAGGGGAGACTAAGCAAATTGTCAATGATTATTTAAGAGAGGCAGAGCACAGAACTTGTAGCTCTCTGGAGTTGTGTGTGTTATCAGTTTCTAAGAAGAAGCAGGCTTCACAGTTAGAAAGTCCTCTTCTTTTAGCACTGAACAAAAAGATATGTGACTTCAAAGACACTTTCAGAAATGTAGCTGAAAAATGAATGTCAGGAGAGGTGAACAAAGTCCTTGTCTATTTCCCTGATGATTTTAGAAGATTTAATAGGGTGACATTATTGATTTGCTTCCAATTTAATTGTAGGGGAATGTCACAGAAACCCAAAATGAGATAGCAAAATGTGAACAAGCAAACCTCAAAGATTGACATAATAAAAGACCTATTCAAATTTCTCTTCTACTCACCCTCATAGCTATTTACAGGCCCTTTACAGCACATGGCTAAAAGAGGGCTCTTGAAGGGTCTTCTAACAATTGAAGATCCTTCAGAAATATAGATGAAAACACTTTGAAATTTCAAAGAAACCAGGATGTTCCTATGATCTCATAGATCAATTTGCACATTAGTGATTTCTGAAAAACCTTTGAGGAACCAACATGTATATTTCTCCAAGTGAAGCATGTGGGTTCTAGTCATCAGTGAGTAAATATTTTAAAATCTTTGGTGTCTAGGTTACATTTTCCTAATGCAAATAGCATTACATTTATTAGAACTATGAAAACATGACTACAAAGGCAACTGAGTGATACTTTTACATAGTATTATATTTAGAAGAGAATGAACATTAATGCCAGTTCATTCAAATGTTCACTTTCAAGAGGTGAAAGTTTTTTTTAAGATAATCACCTATATGTTGCTGTGTCAGAATAGAAAGACTTCTAGAAAAATTAAATACATTTAAATACATTTAAGTATGGAAGTATTTCCTGGCAGATTGGAAAAAATGAAGCGAGAGGGAGTAGCTGGTATAGCATGAAGGTCCATAAAGTTCTTTTGCTGTTGCTTGCCCTGAGATAAAGTATTGGTAATCTTACTCTTTTCATCATTAAAAACAGAAATGTAAAAAGCTTTCTAGTAATCATGTATTTTTCCCTTTTCCTCTTCCTAGAAACATTTCATTTCTCAAAGCCATATCTATAGTTTTCTCATACAACTTTCCAAATGTCAGTCTAAATGTCTAGTTCAAGATCACTATCCTTTGGGGGAGAGTTATAATGCAGTGAGTTTATTTTAAATAATAAAATTATTTAACTATGTTTAATAATTTGAAAGAGACTTTAGTCATCTTAAAAAGTTTCCCTGTGACTATCCTTTGGTAACCAGCTTCTTAAGTGTGCTAAATAAGCCAAACATAGAATACTCTCCAGTTTATCATCCCAGCTCTTTTGATATTTGATTTATTGAAAGCAATCTCAATAAGGGAGGTAACTCAACTAAAACATTTACATGTATCGTTCAAGAAATGTTTTCGTGATTCTTTCTGCTGAGTAGACGCTACCTTGCTCTACCTCTGATGACTTCAGTGTTCCAAGTATGTAAACATTTCCTGGAAGCAGAGATCTGCTTTAATAGTTAACTTGACTGGGCTAGAGAGATGGTCCAGTTGTTAATAGCATTTTTTTTCTCTTGCAGAGTACTTGGGTTCCATTCTGAGAACCCATATATTGGCTCATGACTACCTACACATGTAGAGAATCTGATCCCATGTTCTGTCCTATGTAGGCAGAAGACATGGATATGGCGTACATGCAGGGGAAAAATACTCATACACATAAAAATAAATTAAAAAATATCTTAACTCTGGGTGCTCAGAGACCATAATTGTTAACCTCTCAATCACTCACATAAGTGTTTATGCTGAACACTATGAGAGAGAATATAGGGGAAGAACATATGTTTTGGTATAAGAACCAGTATACAAAAATATGCATATGTGTACCTGTTAAGGAAGTACATCCATATTTGGCTTACTACTCCATAGAACTAATATACTACAAGAATGATAAATGATCATGTTTCACACATATTTTAAAATATTAAGTTTAATTTACTTTAGACACAAAAGAGACAAACATTTTTTCCTGTCAATGACCATATTAAAATGTCTTGAAAGTGCTTTCAAAAATAATATACATAAATTCATATTCTAGAACCTCATTTTGTAAAAGGTGGTTGATAGGCCAGGAGTATAAGCCTTATCCCATATCCTTTTTGAAAATGTAGAATCTCAAGTCACCTGGTGACTGCAAGGTTCTATCTCACGTGGTCCACATATATTTCCTAAGTACATCAAAACTTGAAAAGTAATGCCATGAAGTTCTGGCACCTACTTTTATAATGATGTTTTTCAAAGAACATTGAAAATGTTTCAATGAGGATTAGTGCATTATTTCGTAACAGTCCCATATACAGAATTATATTTGGAAAAATGAATGAAATGTTGGTAAAAGACTATCATAGGCATAGCACTGAGTTTGTCAAATGATCAGTAAGTTTGGGTCAAGGACAGTTGATTCTCAATTCCAGCTCTTTACTAGCAGAGTGGAGTATAACAAAGTCTTTAATCTCTGGAATTCACATTTATGTTCCAAACTGAGTTACCATTACCTGTATTATACTTTTGTTATAGAATAGACTAAAGGAAATGAAAGTTGGTCTCAGCCACTCCAATATTAATTACTCCACTATAGTTAATGTTTATTGTCTCAAACTTAGTGGATACATTGAAATCAACTACGTTACTACCTTTACCTGTACCTGTAGGAGAATCTGACCCCCTCTTCTGGCCTATGGAGGCACAAGAGGTGAATATGGTTTGAAGACATACACTCATGGAAAATATCCATACTCATAAAAATAGGTTTAAATATATGTATCTTTACTGTGTTTGCTTAGAGAATATTTACTTACATTTCCTCAAATATTAGCCTTTTAATTCTCATAACAAATTCATTATTACTTACTCTGACAGGAGTTAATTCCCTGAAAGGCTTGATAATAAAGAATAGATGAAATGATTCTGACAAATGAGTTGGTTTTCAAAATCATATTGTAGGTGAAACAATGTTTCTCAAGACTCACTACAATTAGTGGATTCCTAATAAGTTTAGAGATCTTTTATGGCCATCTGTCAAGGTATGTTGCATATAGAATTCTGAGCCTATACTGTATAAAATAAGTTGTCCAGAAGGTACTGCTCATTTAAACAGCCTGACTATGCCTCCTTTCTTGATCAATGCAACCAATAAATAACTTTATTTTTATTTAGCCAAATCTCATTATCAGTATTATCATTTTATTTTGGAAAATTTGTCCAAATTTGTATGATAATATGATATGCCTGTCTATAAACAGGGAACTGGAATAGTAAAAGCTAAACGTCCAAGTACAGAAGAAATTTTTACCTGCTTCTGTGTTTTGCCTAAGTAGTTATCTAATAAGTTGTCTCATATACTTAACTATATACACTTGCTTGATACTCACAGTTTTATATTGAATCTGATATTTCTATTGGCATTCAGTATTTTATATTTTATCACCTACATTATTTTCCTAACCCAATGTAAATTTGGAACTGTGTATATCAGACTGCTTTGCCCTCTGAGATCCATAGCGATATTGATCACACAATAAGGTATATGGAAGTGTGAGGTTTGGAAGGCACAAGGCAAAGTTTGTTTTGCATCTAGACAACAATCTTATGATTATTATTGTGTACTTTTTATCCCCCTGGAGCCTCTGCCTTTACCAACCATTTCATCTGCTTTAAGGTAATTGGTAATGATTTCACACAAATTCCTGACCTTAGGCAGCAGTATCTCTGCAAGCCTTTGTATGTGAAGATGAAAGCTAGAGGCAACCAGTCCAACTGTTGTCCCTTTATCCTTTCCAGTGCTTTGTTGTTGCTGCTCCTTTGTTTGTTGTTGATATTCTAACACCAACAACCAACATTGAGCTGTAATTGGCATAATTAACTACATATATTTAACATGCCATTTATAACTTTCTCTCCTCTTTTTGCAACCACCCACATGTCCAAGAAGCTAATGATCTTTTTTTTGTCACTATAGATTAGTTTTCATGTGCAAGTTCCATAAAAATATAATCATACTTTACTCTTCTGGCTTTCTTCAGTTACCATAATTTTTTTGAGATTCATTTCTTTTTTGGAAATTACTATTTGTCAAGATTCTCCAAAAAGAAAAACAAATATCTTAGATACACTACTGTGGAAGGAAGTTTGTTTGGTGTTTAATGTTTACCTTTATGGTAATATCTAATTGCAGATCCTTGTGTTTGGCATCACACCCACACATAATCACACATTGCTCTCTTCTTACAAATCTATCTTTTCCTTTCCTTACAAAAGCAGTCTGTATATTTTGAATTCAATTTATTGATTTATTTTTGAGACAAGGTCTCACTCTGTAGCTCTAGCTGTCCTGGAACTCATTACGGAGGCAATTCATTAATTGAGATGACTCATGAGATTGTAGTATGTGTGATGCCGTAAATTTGGTCAAGCTGACATATAAAATTAGCTATGACCATGTTGCCTTATTATCTGTACTATTGCATAATATTTTATTGTATGACACTACAAAAACCTGCTCATCTAAATACTAATTGGCAAAAATTTGATTACATTATTTTCAGTAACTGAATTTTATACATAAAACCAATATGGTTATTTCATATGGGTCTTTGTATAGCTATGTTTTTTATTACTATTAAACATATACAATGCATTGGCTGGGCCATGTGGGACTATTGCTTAATCTTAAAGCAAACAAATGAAACAAGCAAACACCTAGCAAACAGTTTCCCAAAGTGATTTTAACTTTTTGTGTTTTTCATTATATATGAATTCAAGTTATTTACATCCTTGACATTTATTATTTTTAAAACTCATCTGTGGTACAGGGATATGGGAGAGAGGAGGAGATAGAGAGTAGTAAGACCCTATTGCTAAATATATTACTTGTAGGACATAGAAAAAAATTCAGTCTTTAACCATCTGTTGACAAGATTTCATAGCACAGAAATGTACAATTCAGGCTGCTAGAAAAAGAAGATATCAATGGTCATAGTAAGTGCTAGACCATGCATACTAAACGACCAACCTACCAGGCAAGATGTGTCTGCTGGTGCAATAGTGCTATGATGGTTATGGGGTAACCGACTGTTTCTAATTAGATTTGAGAGCTGATCTACAAAAGTGACTTCATACCTGGTACTTTATGTACCTCTGGACAAAATCCCATACTTAAAAATGTGATAAGCCTGAGGCAGAAATCTACAGGCTTTGTTTTGTTAAATGGTTGTATCTTTAAACTGCCTTCTAAATTATATTTATACATTTGTATTTACGTTTATATTTATACTCATAGATGTGTGCTGCTCTTAACTTTCATTAGAGAAACTTCTTTCTTGCAGTGGACAGTGGTTAAAGCGGAGACTTTACTTTTTTTTTTTAAGTAAAAGCAGTAAGGTTTAATTCGTTCAAAACAAGTTGGGGTGGGAGGGGCTTAAGGTTAGCATCACTTCCAGGAGCCAAGGAACTGAGCATGAAGAAGAAGTACACTAGATGCTCTCTGTAAGTATCCCACTGTGCCTTCAAGCTACTGAGCACACAATGTCCTCTATCCAGCACCAGGTAAACTTCTTGCCAGTGTGAGCTCAGAGGCCCACAGGGCAGAGAGTCCCTATCCGTACCTCCTCCAGGGGCACCTCTAGACTTCCTAAGGTAAAGGGGGACAAGTCTCCTGCCACACACAGCACTAGAAGCCCAGGTGGAGGAGTTTGAAGGAAGGAGGGGTCTTAAGAAGTACCGTCTATAAGTTCCCAGAGGCACAAAGTGGGCAAGAGAAGGTGCAGTTTGTCCCCAGCTAGGGAGAAGGGTCAGGACACAGACCGGTCAGGATCACAGAAAGCAGATTATCTAAAGAGCAGTTAAAGTCATGAGAAACAGTGACTGTGAGTGCTCAATTGTAAATGGGTCACCTATACCAATCTATTAATCAATGAATAGGCGCAAGAAAAATTGAGAAGCAGCTAGAAAGAATGAGGAGGAGTCCTGTGCAATAAGGTGCTCTGTACATGACATGGCTGTTATAGGCATTTATTCACAGCAGCTCTGGTTAGTTACACAAAATCAAGCCAGTTAAGGTGGCATTAATTGGACTTGGTGGGTCATTAATGTAAAATCGAAAGCATGAAGGTCAAGGTAGACCGACTTCTGTGGTCCAGTACAAACTGGAGGAATACAATGGTTAGTAGTTACGATTAAAACAAATTGTATACATATATAAAATTCTCAAAGCATTAAAAAATTCACTTCTTGGGACTGGAGAGATGGTTCAGCCATTAAGAACATTGAGTACTCTTCCAGAGATCATGAGTTCAATTCCCACCAATCACATGGTGGCTCACAACCATCTGTAATGGGATTTGATGCCCTCTTCTGGTGTGTCTGAAGAGACAACAGTGTAACTGCATACATTAAAATAAATAAATAAATCTTTTAGAAATTCACTTCTCCATCCAGATTTAAATATCTCTCTATTAGCTTATACAGATTTTAAAATAGGACATGCAAAATAGTAATGGTGAAAATTTTTAGAGTAGAAAATGCTTTGACCAGAATTGTTTTTGTCTTTCTGAGGGAACTCTAGAGTTGAACCTGAAGAGATAAAGAGAGTTGGAATGTCACTTTGGGTAGAATCTTCAAAGGTTATCATGGAAAGCTCACTTTTTCATAACCACTAATAGTACCTTTTAGTTTAAGATTCTCCATGGAGATTGCACTTTTTGATGTCAAAGACTAACAATAATGGCCCTGCTAAAAGTCTCTGCTCTTTAGAGATGTCAGAAGCAGTGCTTTGTGATGTGTATGGTTTCCTAAGACTAGAGTGAAGAAGTTGCTCACCAATAAAATTGAAGGACTTGGCTTTTCATTGTTCTGAAGATGAATATATAGGTGTATCAGGAGCTCCTGGGCAGACCAGTTCTTGGTTTCATCATGACTAAGGTGACTAGAAAATCACTGAAGCAAAACAGGGCTATGGTAACATTGATTCCAAGGACTAAAAGGAGGAAGAAGCAGAAGTCATTTATTCCACTGAGATGTCATTTATATTTCAAGGTAGGATGATGGAATCAGCCTTTTCCATTAACTTTATCCCATTATTTCCATTAACTTTATTGTTGTATGAATTTATATTTTTTCTTGAAGTCTGCATTCAAATCAAGTCTTTAACCTTTTTTCTGTAACTAATGTCTTTCTGGGCTTCCCTTGTCCTTCCAGGAACCAAGGACAAGAATCAAGACAAAACGATCCCTAGGGTGTACAAGGAAAAAAGTTCAAACATACAATGTTCATCCAAAAGGGCGCAAAAGAGCAATAAGACCAACAATATATGTTTGTTATCATATGTTAAGTCGGAAGTGGAAAGAAAGGAGGGAAAAAAGATGAAATAAAAGATGGTATCAGTCCAAGAAAAGGAGTCAACTTAAGAGAAGATGTCAAAGTAAGAAATAAAACAAAAATAAGACCCATATTTAGCTATCTTCAGAATAAATAAAGTCCTGGATAAGTTCATCACTTTAAATGAAGATCAACATAACAAAAAGGTAAGAGAACTTGCCAACATTTGTACCATTGCCTAATATAAAAAGATTGAATCATATATCAACAGGGCATAATGATGATGGTGATGAAAATAAAATGAAGTTCTAGGAAGGGAATGTTTATGTTTCTGTGAATTCTATGATGGTGGGAAGAGACTGAAGAGAAAATGCAGGTGTGTGAGAAAGGGAAACTTAAATGGGTAGTTTATGAGACAGATCTTGAGACAAACAATAATGAAACTAGGTACTAATTTCTAAAAGTACATTTCCTTCTATGACAGTCTACATCTGAAACCAAAAGAAAAGAAGGTGGTGCAACTGACATATGCATGTAGGGATGGACATGAGATCAGAATCTGCATTGTAGATGGAAGACTATTGGTGTGTGCCTAGACAAGGCAAGGATACTACTGAAGTTTGTGTATGACATGCTTTGCTTAAGGAACACATTTCATTTTTAAAGAGTATGTAAAATGATTTCATTATTTTATCATTACACATGTATCATATACATTGCTTATATTTTCTTTCCATTACCTTCTCTGTTCACTCTTCTCCCATTAGTCTTCCTCCTTTATTCTAATATAAAGTCCTTGTTATGGCTTGAATCTATGATGTTCCCCACAGACTAATGCCTATAACTTGTTCATGCTATTCCTATCAATATGGATAGTAATAATTAAACCTTTTCTTCCCATAAATTGCTTCTGTGAGGTGTTTTGTCCAAGTGATGCATAAAAATAAATAACATAGTCCTCCTCTTTTAAGTCATTCACATACATATATTCTGTATTCTCTCTCTCCTTCTCTCCAACTAATATAAAACAAAAGCACAAACAATTCTAAAAAAAATGGGCAAAATAACTAATGTAGTCATAGCTCAAAAAGATAAAACTAGCCAATAGGTACATGAAAACATGGTCAGCATCATTAATAATTATGGAAATGCAGTCCAAAAACTTATAATGGTTATACCATTGGAAGCTGACAGCTAGCTGTTTGCTACATTATCTTCTTAGTTTCTGGTGAGAAGTCTGCTGACATTTTAACTTGCTAAACTTTTGTACACAATATGACTTCTTTTTCTTTCATTTTTCTCTTATAAAATACAATTTTTCTATGTAGGCTTGGATGATTGTGGTACACACTACAGAGTCTAAGTTGAACCCTAGGTCACAGAAATCCTCCTGACTCAGTGTCCAAAATGCGAGAAATATAGTCAAGAACCATTACACCCACTTCAGTATGACTTTTAAACATGTTCTTTTAAATATTCTTATTTTCTATTCCATTGAATGTAGTATGACTTTTTAATGCCCATCTTAAAGGCTTTGAACACATTGGTTAGATTGTGCTTAAGAGTATTTTTCTTGATGCTTCCTTTGAAAGTGATTAATATACCTTTTAATCTTCTATATTACATAATTTTCTTTTAAAGAACTTCAGCTTTATCAAGTTACAAATCTCCTTTCCATCTTTTTTAATATAGGTACTCCAAATATATTAATAGCTATTTGATTTGAATTTTCTCCAGTTTTTCATCTTGCTTCATTCCAGGTGTTTTTCTCTTTGTTTATTAGTTCACTAATATTTTAATCATTAATGTTTAATCAACTGTAGATGATATCCAGTTTATCTTCACCCAACTGTATCTTTACAAATTACTTTTTTGAGTATTTTTATATATATTAAAATATATAAATTTAATATATTTATATTCATATATTAAATATACTTTTGAGTATATTTACTTAACATGCCATATTTTTCTTTCATATTTTTATGCAAGAAATATATGTTTTTACGTTAATGTACATTGTCATCTAAATATTTTTTGAGTCAGTTAAAATTATTTAATCTTTAACACTCATCTATTATTATTATTTTGCTAAATATGGGACTATAAACTGCAAAATGACTTAAATAATTAAATATTAGTTGCATAATTGGACAAGTTTTAAGAACTGAAGAATTTAAACTGGAAAATTGTCATTCAGACAAATGATCACATATTATTTCAGCAGCTAGTTCCATAGTTTACATCTCGAATTGCTTTATTTAGACCATTTTTCAAAATAACTACAGAATTGCAGAATCAATAATAAAATGAAGTTATTTTAAAACTTGAATTTAACTTGCAAATGCTATAAATTACAAAACCTTTATAATTATTTTTCTTCTCTAACCAGGACTAATCCAAACATGTGTGTGTATATCTTCATGCGTGAGGTTTTTACAAGTGTTCTTTATAATTGTGATCTGTATTTGTAACTTTCTGTAATAATACATTATAATAATATATAATATTATATATTCCTTTTATTACACAGAAAAATAGCTACAGAATAAATGTGATATTATTACTTTTTAGCTTACATTTATGTACAGATATTCTCTTATTGCATATTATTATTTTGGTGTATCAAAATACCTGTAATTGTTTAAAAGTTATTTGTAAAAGTAAATCACATTCAAAATTATGCAGGTGGTGGTATTTTATAGTCCTTTAAGA
>NC_045030.1:68959542-68971959 GCF_008632895.1 Mastomys coucha | reverse complement strand
ACTACGTCAGTGTAACAGTCCAATCAGTGACTTCCTTCTTGCTCAGTGGGGGTGGAGCTTCTGAATGTAACCGGTTCCGTTCAACAGGTGGGCAGAGCTGGGAGGGAGTCTACATCTCTGAAGTGATATTACATACATTCCCTGAGTTCAGAATTTGGGAATGTTTGCTACTCAGAAATACAAAAGCAGAACTGCTTGCGGCATTTTCCCTGCACAAAGAGTAATTACATAGTCATCACTCTCCACTCAGGCACATTTCATGAGTTGGGTTTTATTTTTTTTTAAATGATTATAGTAAAATGTTAAATCACAGAAAATAAGTATATTAAATCTATGTTTAAGAATTTGGCATAATATTTATTTTATATGTTGTCCCAGAGAAATTTTCATACAAGCTCATAAATTTTTACACAATGTATACATTATGAAGGAAAAATATAACAATGTGAAAAGAACTATAAATATTGTTGAAGTCCAAACCTGAAATAATTTTTAGGTGACAATGGAAACTTCTTTGTAGTTGCACATTTTAACTGCTTATCAGATAATATGTTTGGCTCTTTTTAAGTCTTAAATGTGAGATATTTATAAATGCTGTGAACTAGACTTTTGTAAATCATTTTAGACCATGTAATATTTAATTTAGGGTTGGTGTTTCTTTTGCAATGCCTTTAAAATGCTAGAGACATTTTAGTCAAATAAACTGAAAACTTACCCAGAATAGCTGGTAAGGGTCAGGGCATCTGGCAGAATTTACTGATGAGGAGATAATGTAATGCAGAGGCCCTAAGCTTCAGGGACTCCACATGTCCCTAGCAAATATTTTGGAAATAATTAAAACATGTTTGTTTGTTTGTTTTTCTATCCATCAACACAAAAAGAGAACTTTCATTCAGATTTTAAGTCTAATATTGTTATCTACACTACAAGTCTCTAATTAAATCTTTCTGGTGCTTTAACTCTAGGGAAATCCACTTGATGATTCAAAGTCAGTCACTGAATGTGATTTAAAATCAATAAGAGTGAAAGATGCCCTGGGTGTGCTGTCCTTTCAAAGCAAGAGAGAGCCACTTTCATGCCTCTTTGTAGAAAATCGATTACTTCAAGCAGCTCCTCATATGATGTGGACAGAGAGAGCTAATGTCCTAATATATCACAGGGCTCTTAGGCTTCCTCTGCATATATTATAACCATTTACCATTCTTGGACTTTTATGCTGTTTTATATGATCTACTCAACAGTTTTGCTGGTTCCGGGTAAGGCTGTATTTTTTGGTGTGCGGGGGCTGGGGAAGAATGTGCTGAAGAAATAACATTATTGCTTCCAAAACCTCTAGTTTATAATTAAACATTTTAATATTCATTGACATATTCCAAAAAAATTAAGGCTACTTGAAATTTTAAAAATATTCAAACATGCTGGAGGTAAAAAAAACTAGAATACAACTAAATAAAATAAGCTATAAAACAAGATAACAAATATTTAATACAACTAAAAATAAGATCAGTATCAAATAAGTATGGTTTCTCTTAAAAATCATATGCCCCCTACTTGTTTCAGAGAGTTATATTTGCTTTTTAACCCTTACAGAACAGAATATAGACTCTTTAAAATGTTTTCTGTTAGGTCCACTACAAACTCAAACTTACCCTTTTAGTCATAAACTTACGTCCTAGCAAACATAAACATTGTTTCAGGAAAACATTGTTTCAGGAAAACAATGAATGGTATAGTAAGTTTTAATTGGTTATTTATTTACATTTCACGTTATCTCCTTTCCCAGTTTCCCCTCCACAAACTCCCTATCACATCCCCCTTGCCTCTATGAGGGTACTCCCTACCCACTTACCCATTACCACATCAACGTCCTGGAATTCTCCTATGTGGGTAATAGATCCTCCACAGGACAAAGGGCCAAATAAGGCCATCCTCTGCTACATATGCAGCTGGAGCCATGGGTTCCTCCATGTGTACTCTGGTTGTCTTTTTAATCTCTGGAAGCTCTGGGGTGTCTGGTTGGTTGATATTCTTGTTCTTCCTAAGGGATTGCAAACATCTTTAGCTCCTTTAGCCCTTGCCCTAATTCCTCCACTGGGGGTCCTGAGATTGGCCTGATGGTTGGCTGTGAGCATGTGAATCTGCATTGGTCAGGCACTAGCAGAGCCTCTTGGGACAGCTGTATCAGGCTCCTGTCAGCAAGTGCTTCTTGTCATCAGCAACAGTGTCTGAGTTTGTTGTCTGCAGATGGAATGGATCCCTAGGTGAGGCAGACTCTGAATGGTTTCCTTCAGTCTCTGTTCTACTCTTTATCTCTGTATTTCCTTTTGACAGGAGCAATTCTGGATTAATACTTTTGAGATGGGTGGATGATCCCATTCCTCAACTAGGGGCCTTGCCTAACATCTGAATATGGTTTCTGCAGGTTCTCTCTCCCCTTTGTTGGGCATTTCTGCTAATGTCATCCAGTGTTGGATCCTAGGAACCTCTTGGGTCCTTGGCATCTGGGACTTTCTAAGTGGCTATACTCAGTTCCTCATTCCCCACTGCTCTACTCCTCCTTTCAAATTCCTGACCATCTGTACTTCTCCCCCATCTCTTCCCACACCTGATCCTGCCCCCCCTTTGCTCCCCCTCCACTCTCACTCCCTGGTCCCTCCCTCCTTCTCCCTCTTGCGGTTATTTTGTTTCTCCTTCCACACTTTGGTCTTCCTTCTTCTTGGGCTTCATATAGTCTATGAATTGTACTGTGAGTATTCAGAGCTTTTGGCCTAATATCCACTTATCAGTGAGTACATACCATGTGTGTTCTTTTGTGACTGGGTTACCTCACTCAGGATAATATTTTCTTGTTCCATCCATTTGCCTGTGAATTTCATTAATTCATTGTTTTTAATAGCTGAGTAGTACTCTATTGTGTAGCTGTCCCATATTTTCTGCATCCATTCCTCTGTTGAGGGACATCTGAGTTGTTTCCATTTCCTGGCTATTATAAATAAGGCTGATATGAACATAGTGGAGCATGTTTCCTTATTATATGTTGGAGAATCTTTTGGGTATATGCTCAGGAGTGGTATAGCTGGGTCCTCAGGTAGAATTATTTCCAATTCCCTGAGGAACCATCAGAATGATTTCTCAGGGTCAATTTGCATTTCCCTGATGACTAATAATGTTGAACTTTTTTTTTTTTTTTTTTGGTGCTTTCTTGGCCACTAAAGATTTCATGAATTTTTTGTTTAGCCCAGTACCCCATTTTTAATAGGGTTATTTGATTCTCTGGAGTCTAACTTCTTGAGTTCTTTGTATATTTTGGATATTAGCCCTCTATCAGATGTAGGGTTGGTAAAGATTTTCTTCCAATCTGTGGGTTGCTGTTTGTCCTATTGACAGTGTCCTTTACCTTACAGAAGCATATCAATTTTATGAGGTCCCATTTGTCAATTGTTGATCTTATAGTAATTTCACCTAAGACTTACATGACTTTTTTTTCTCATATCTATCCTATTCTGTTATCGAGACAATAAGTGCTTTCAAATTTAGTCTAAAGCCTACCTGCTATTTTTTCTATCACCTCAACTACTAACGTTTTATTCTGTGTACACATTTATACTAAAACTTATTCAGTTTACTTATATTATAGTTGTGTCAATGTAAAACTCATCAAAGGAGTAAATTTCAAAGTCAACAGTAAAATATCAAAATATGGTAAATTTTCTGAAACATCATATAGGTTAATAGAGCAACTCTTCTGCAAACTTATTTTTTTAATAAACAAGAAAAATAGAAACAACTTTTAGAGCAAAAGATAAATGGAACTAAAATCACAGGCTTCCTTTATCATGAATTAATGAGAACTCCATATTCTTAGTGTTCTTTTAAGTATACCATAGCGGATTTCAAGATATTGTACATAGATGCATCATACTCCTGATCTAGAGACCTTCACTGAAGGTCAAGAGAGAATTTAAGTGCTGGAAATGAGACCTCTCAACAGGAATTGACAAATCCATCCATAATCGGGGTCAAATGGTAGCTTTAGAACTCTACATGCTCCTGTCAAGTCTACCGAACCAGTATTCCCATAGACTTATCATTCCTCTCTTATTTGACAATATACTTCATAAATATATTATCTTGTGATCAACAACTTTTGCTATGGAAACTGAATAATCATGCAAAAGAATGAAGCTGGACATCTTATACAAAAAATGAATTCAAGCTATATTAAAAATTTATATGGACTACCCAACACTACAAAGCTAGGAGATAACATAAGAGAAAAGTTTCATGTCATTGTACTTGAAAAGATTCTCTTAAGTATGAAATAGTTAACACTGGCAAAAAGTAAAACAACAATAAAAACAAACAAATCTGTAAAAGACATTAAATTAAATACTACTGCATACACAAGAAAGAGAAGAGTCAAAAAATAGAGACAATCTATAGCACACAAGAAAACACTTATTGAGACTTATAGCTGTTAGTAGACTAATTTTCAAAATATATAAGGAACATATATGCTCTAAGACCAAAAGTAAGAAGCTCCCTAGCCATGGCCAGATCATAGGTCCTAAGAGTGAATGTAGTACAATTATTTTGATAAATGGACATAATGTCAAAATGCCTTCTAAGTATTTATCTCTATGTCTATATATAAATGCAGCTCTCAGCCCTCATCAGAGAAACTTGTTGCAGGAAATATTAAAAATGAATTAGCTCATTCTTGCACTTGTGCCAGTAACTCTCAGCCCCAGTAGTCTGTCTGGCCTGTTCTTATATTATGGAGACTCTGTGGCCTGGAGCTCCTGAAAAGTCTCCACCCAGCTCACTATGATTCCACTGGTGGGTCACTACCATACCAACCCTGTGCTTGAAATTCCCCAATGCCTTTGTGGTGCATATCTAGCAAACCCACACTTTGCCACTGTACCTTTCTCTCTTGAACTCAGTAGAACTGTGTGAAGGAAAATGTCACACAGACTTAGTTCAGAAACAATGGTAGCTCAATCTCTGGGTACAACAACTAAAGTCCTAATCTTGTAGGCCTTATTAAATCTAAATCTTCCTCTGGTTAATCCTGACAGATCCACCATTGAAACTGGGAGGCACTAGTAATTACATCTTGTTCTCTTGCTATCCTCATCCAAAAAAGACTCTCTCTCTCTCTCCTGCTTCCTCTCTTCCTCTGTCTAACCGAGAAGTTCCACCTATTCTCCCAGTGACTGGCTCCTTTATTCCTTAGGAGATTGGTTCACAATAAGTCATCTGATTATGACTCACTCTGTATCTGCAACCCCTCCCAGGAGAGCAGAATTAGCATCAAAATACAAACAGCATGGGGCCCATCAACAACAGAAACATATTTTTGTAGTGAACAATACTCCAGAATAATACAAAACTCACAACTGATCAAAGTGCAGAGCATAAATGTCTATGGAGTACTTACCCATAGATGAAACATGTATATGATATCTAATCATCTCAAGGCTTAGGATGGTCACACAATGGCAGAAGAAATATTGTATACATTACAGGTCAAGAAAGACTGGGTAAAACAGTATTCTCTGTCCTTGGTAGCTTTAATTTTCAAGTTTACATAGCCCAGAGTTAACTGAGAAGGAAATCTCAATCAAGGGACTGCTCAGCTTAGATTGGATGATGGGAATGCCTTGGTAGTAAGTTGTTTTGATTGTTATTTGACATAGGAGGGTTTAGTTCACCGTGGGTAGCACCATTCCCTGGGTGAGTAGTCCTGGAATACATAAGAAAATTAAGTATAATAGTGAAATTATGGGTGATCCAGGAAGCAGCACTCCTCCTTTGTTTCTGTTTCAAGTTCTTGCTTGAGTTCCTGCCCTTACTTCTCTAAAAGGTAGATGATAACTTATAAGTCAAATAAAAGCCTTCTTCCCCTAATTACCATTGTATTTGCTCAAAACAACAGAATGTAACTAGGACAGCCTCCTTTGAGACCTCTAAACTCCATGATGCACTGAGTCTACACACTGCATCTATATCTGTCACTCCATTCATACTTTCAAAGTTTTTCACAACTATAATACAATTGATAGTCAATTGGGAAAACCATGAGGCTGCTTGTTGTATTTATCCTGTTCCCATTAACCAACCAAACCAAACCAGAATACATTCACAGCCATGAAGATGAATCACAATAGATATTCAATATAAATAGATAACTTCAATCTTGACTAACTACAGTTATAGATCCCTAATATTTTACTCTCTCACTCCTCCAGGAAACTATGTCAGTGTTTCTCCTTCCCCTCCAAATTTCTAACACCTCTCATATCATCACCACTATACCTGATGACCTTTCTTCCTATTTCATGCATAGATAGAAACAACTCCCAAAGTATTCATTCTTTAACTGTATGTTTACATACATGGACACATTCATACCACTTTATGTGAAAGAATTAATTCTCCTAGCTAAATCTAATCCCACTACTCACTTGTTCAGATAATTTGCTTCTGTGACATTTCACTTTTACATCACCAAATGTTTTCTCATTTGTGAATCATTACTAATCACTGTAAAAGCATGCTGTTTTGTTTCTCTTCAAAACAAAGCATGCTCTTTGACTTCTCTTGTTTCCTATCTGTTACTGTATTTCTTGACCTTCCCTGAAGTTTTCAATGTCCTCAAGACTTGTTTCTATTGATCTAATTTACCCTCCAATTTCCTTTTAGTTCCTACATCATGTACATTTTCCTGCTAAATCCATTTGTCCTGCTTAAAATCCCTCTGCTCATTCTTCTCCCACAGAGAAATAGAGAATAATTGATCTCATTTTGAGTAGGGATAGCTTTATTGCCTCAGTTATAATGTGGAAAAGGCCACAGAAATAATGTGTTATTTTATTTTAAAGTATGCTTATGAGGAGTGCTACACTCTATCTGATATTCTTTCTGACAAGTCCATTCTTGGAAGTTGATGGTCATGCAACAAGAAGTTGTGGGTTTCTTTATAGCTCACTCAAAGGTATTTGACTGACTAAAGAGCTAAGCCAACATCTGACCACAACAACATGAGTAACCTTGTGCAAAAATTGTCTAGCAGAGCCCAGTCATACCAGAAAAATAAAGGAGGGTGATTAAGTGAGTATTGCTGTTTTAAAAGTATTATGTTTGAAATTAATTCATTATGTAACAACAGAAAACCACAGCAGTATTTCATCATAGGTACCAGCTCTACTGGTCTACTGTATTCTGTGGTATTTGCCTTATTAGTATTGGTGTTTTGATCAGGAATGGCCCCCATCGACTCATGCATTTGAATGCTTGGCCCAGGGAGTGGGATTATTAGGAGCTGTGGCCTTGTTGCCATAGGTGTTGCCTTCTTGAAGGAAGTGTGTCACTGTGTGGGCAGGCTTTGAAGTCTCAGATTCTCAAGCTAGACCTCCTGTGGCCTTCATTTCTGCTGCATGCATATCAAGATACAGAACTCAGTTCCTTCTTTAATATCATGCCTTCCTGCATGCTGTCATGCTTTCTTCCATGACAATAATAGCCTAAACCTCTGAAACTGTATGCCACTTTGAATTAAAAATTTTCCTTTATAAGAATTGGCATAGTCATGGTGTCTCTTCACAACTGTCAAAGCCCTAACTAAAACAGTAGTATTTTGTTCTTCCAGTCTGAGCCAGTGACCTGAACAGACCTTGGGCTGTAGCTCTGCACCCAATCCCACAACACTCAGAGGAAGCTCGAATCCCAGGTACTATAACATGGCCAAGATCGTAGGTAACAAGGCCAAAACATCTGCCTCAACACCAGGAGTAACTAGGATCAGTGGGATCTGGTGATAGAGAAACACCCACCTGGCCACTGGAGTGGGTTTTTTCCAGTCCAAGCCAGTGCCCTGAGCAGACCTTGGTTGCTAACTCCAAACCCAATCCCACAATACCCAGAAAAAGCTCGACTTTCAGATGTTCTAACACTCCCAGGATCACAGGATCTCATGAGCTTGGTCACACCAGAATTTCAGGATCACAGAGCCAGCTTGACTCCCAGGAGGTATGACACACTCTGGATCTCAGGTTCCCAGGATCCCAGAGAAAGCTGGACTCTGAGGAATTCTGACTCAACCAGGATTACAGGAAGGACAGGCTCCAGTCAGATATAGTGAAGGCAGGTAGCACTAGAGATAATCAGATGGTGGGAGGCAAGCTTAAGAACAGAAACAACAGAAACCAAGGTTACTTGGCATTGTCAGAACACAATTCTCCCACCATAGCAAGTCATGGACACACCATCACACTTGAAAAGATTCCGATCTAAAATCACATCCCACCATGGTGATAGATTACTTTAAGAAAGACATAAATAACTCCCTCAAAGAAATACAGGAGAACACAGGCAAACAGCTAGAAGCCCTTAAAGAGGAAACACAAAAATTCTTTAAAGAACTAAAGGAAAACACAACCAAAGAGGTGAAAGAATTGAACAAGACCATCCAGGATCTAAAAATGGAAATGTAACAATAACGAGATCACAAAGGGAGACAACCCTGGACATAGAAAACCTAGGAAAGAGATCACAAGTCATAGAGGCAAGCATCACCAACAGAATACAAGAGATAAAAGAGAGAATCTCAGGTGCAGAAGGTACCATAGAAAACATTGACACAACAGTCAAAGAAAATATAATATGCAAAAAGCTCCTAACACAAAACTTCCAAGAAATCCAGGGCACAATGAGAAGATAAAACCTAAGGATAAGAGGTATAGAAGAGAACAAATGAGATTCCCAATTTAAAGGGTCATTAAATATCTTCAACAAAATTATAGAAGAAAACTTCCCTAGCCTAAAGAAAGAGATGTCCATAAACATAAAGGAAGCCTACAGAATTCCAAATAGAGTAGACCAGAAAAGAAATTCCTCCTGTCACATAATAATCAAAAAATCAAATGCACACACAAAAAAAAGAAAGAATATTGAAAGCAGTAAGGGAAAAAGATCAAGTAACATATAAAGGCAGACTTATCAGAATTGCACTAGATTTCTCACCAGAGACTATAAAAGCTAGAAGATCTTGGGCAGATATTATACAGACCTTAAGAGAACAAAAATGCTAGCCCAGGCTACTATGCCTAGCAAAATTCTCTATTTCCATAGATGGAGAAACCAAGATAGTACATGACAAAACAAAATTTACAGTATATCTTTCCATAAATCCAGCCCTACAAAGGATAATAGATGGAAAATTCCAACACAAAGAAGGAAATTATACCCTAGAAAATGCAGGAAAGTAATCTTCTTTCAATAAACCCATAAGAAGTTACCCATACAAACATAATACCACCTCTAATAACAAAAATAACAGGAAGCAACAATCACCTTTACTTAATATCTCTTAAAATCAATGGACTCAATTCCCCAATAAAAAAGACATAGACTAACAGACTGGATATGTAAACAGAACCCAGTATTTTGCTGCATACAGGAAATGCACCTCAATGTCAAAGGCAGACACTACCTCAGAGTAAAGGGCTGGAAAAAGTTTTCCAAGCAAATGGTCCGAAGAAACAAGCTGGAGTTGCCATTCCAATATCTAATAAAATCAACTTTCTATCAAAAATTATCAAAAAGCATAAAGAAGAATACTTCATTGTCATCAAAGAAAAAAAAATCCACCAAGAAGAACACTCAATTCTTAACATCTTTTTCCAAATGCAAGGGTAAATTCATAAAAGAAACTTTACAAAACCTCAAAGCACACATTGCATTTCACACAGTAATACTGAGAGACTTCAACACCCCATTCTCATCAATGGACAGATCATGGAAATACAAACTAAACAGAGACACATTGACACTAACAGAAGTTATAGACCAAATGGATTTAACAGATATCTATAGAACATTTCATCTTATAACAAAAGAATATTCCTTCTCAGTACCTCAAGTACCTTCTCCAAAATTAACCATATAATCAGTCACATAAAAGGCCTCAACAGATACTAGTAGACCAATATAATCCCATTCATCCTATCAAATCACCAAGGACTAAAGGTTGGTCTTCCATAGCAACAAAAACAAAAGAAAGCTCACATATACATGAAACCTGAACAATGCTCTACTTTTTAATGTTCTACTTGATGATAACTTCATCAAGGAAGAAATTAAGAAAGAAATTAAAGACTTTACAATTTAAAGAAATTGAAGGCACAATATACCCAAACTTATGAGACACAATGAAAGCAGTGCTAAGAGGAAAATTTAATGGTCTGAGTGCCTCCAAAAAGAAACTGAAGAGAGCATACACTAGCACCTTAACAGCACACCTGAAAGCTCTAGAACAAAAAGAAGCAAGTATACCCAAGAGGAATAGACATCAAGAAATAATCAAACTCAGGATTGAAATTAACCAAGTAGAAACAAACAAACAAAAATCTATACAAAGAATCAACAGAACCAGGAGATGGCTCTTTGTGAAAATCAACAAGATAGATAAACCCTTAGCTAGACTAACCAGAGGACACAGAGACTGTATCCAAATTAATAAAATAAGAAATAAAAAGGGAGACATAACAATGGAAACAAAGGAAATTCAAAAAATCATTAGATTCTACTACAAAAGCCTATACTCAACCAAATTGGAAAGACCTGATGCAATGGACAGTTTTGTAGACAGATACCAGGTGCCAAAGTTAAATCAGGATCAGGCAAACTAGCCAAACCATTCCATAAACCTTAAAGAAATAGAAACAGTCATTAACAGCAGACGCTGGCGAGGTTGTAGAATAAGAGGAACACTCCTTCGTTACAGATGGGATTACAAGCTGGTGCAACTACTCTGGAGATCAGTCTGGCGGTTTCTCAGAAAATTGGACATAATAATACCTGAGGACCCAGCTATACCACTCCTGGGCATATACCCAGAAGATGTTCCAAAATGTAATAAGGACACATGTTCCACTATGTTCATGGCAGCCTTATTTATAATAGCCAGAAATTGGAAAGAACCCAGATGTCCCTCAACAGAGGAATGGATACAGAAATTGTGGTACATCTACACAATGGAGTACTACTCAGCTATTAAAAACAATGAATTTATGAAATTCTTAGGGAAATGGATGGATCTGGAGAATATCATCCTGAGTGAGGTAACCCAATTGTAAAAGAACACACATGGTATGCACTCACTGATAAGTGGATACTAGCCCAGAAGATCGGAATACCCAAGATACAATCCACAAACCACAAGAAAGTCAAGATGAAGGAAGACAAAAGTGTGGATACTTCGATCCTTCTTAGAAGGAGGAACAAAATACCCATGGGAGGAGTTACCGAGACTAAGTGTGGAGCAGAGACTGAAGAAGTACAATTCAGAGACTGCTCCACCTGGGGATCCTTCCCATAAACAATCACCAAATCCAGATACTATAGTAAATGCCAGCAAGTGCTGGCTGACAGGAGCCTGTTGTAGCTGTCTCCTGAGAGGCTCTGACAGTGCCCAACTAATACAGAAGGAGAGGTTCACAGCCATCCACTGGACTGAGTACAGGGTTCCCAATGAAGGAGCTAGATAAAGGACTGAAGGAGCTGAAGGGGTTTGCAGCCTCATAGGAGAAACAACAATATGAACTAACTAGTACCCTCTGAGCTCCCAGGGACTAAACCATCAGCCAAAGAGTACACATGGGGGGACTCATGGCTCCAGCTGCATATGTAGTAGAGGATGGCCTTGTTGGGTCTCAATGCAAGGAGAGCTCCTTTGTCCTGTGAAGGCTTGATTCCCCAGTATAGGCAAATGCAAGGATGGGGAGGCAAGAGTTGGTGGGTGGGTAGGTGGGGGAACACCCTCATAGAAGCAGAAGGAGGGGGATGGGATAGAGGATTTCTAGGGGGGGGAGGAATGTAGAAAGGGGATAACATATGAAATGTAAATAAAGAAAATATCAAAAAATACATTAAAACTTAAAACAAATAAGACAGTAATATTTTCTAAAATTGAGATAGTTTTTTTTTTGTTTTTGTTTTTTTTGTTTTTGTTTTTTTCGGGACAGGGTTTCTCTGTGTAGCCCTGGCTGTCCTGGAACTCACTCTGTAGACCAGGCTGGCCTTGAACTCAGAAATCCGCCTGGGATTAAAGGCGTGCAAGATTTATTTATTATTATAAGTAATAATAATAAACTGTAGCTGTCTTCAGACACACCAGAAGAGGGCATCAGATCTCATTACAGATGGTTGTGAGCCACCATGTGGTTGTTGGGATTTGAACTCAGGACCTTCAGAAGAGCAGTCAGTGCTCTTACTCACTGAACCATCTCAACAGCCCCCTGAGATAGTTTTCTAACTATGTTTTTAGGCAAATGTATTTTTCAGATTAAACTTCAACATCTCAGAACTCCTCTTTGGTTTCTTTTGCTTCCCTCATACTTCACAGACTTCTTA
>NC_045030.1:68958344-68959045 GCF_008632895.1 Mastomys coucha | reverse complement strand
GCAACCTAAATAAAAATGCCAAATAATGGGGGAAAAGAGAGCCCTAATTGGACATCTCTTGTCACCGAATGAAGCCTCCAATGCCTTGAATGGGTTACAACTAATTGAGTTGATGACCAAAGAGGTCCCAGGGGAACTTCCAACTGTAGGCACCTCTATAGAAATTGATTGTAAGGACACATTGCTGACAACACTTACACAACTCATTGAACGTGGAAGTCAGGCTGGTTACTACATAGAGCCTTCAGCCTGATGTTCTATTCTTTGGTCCAGGAATGTACCCTGCATACTACCAAAAGAGAAACATAAGTATCAAGCCTGCCGCAAATCTTATGATCTACAACCATCCTCTGTCTACAAGATCTGCTAGCACAATGGTCCCATAAAGCTTGTGGAAGTAACCAATCAATATCTGATTTGACTTAAGGCTCTCTCAATGAGAGGGAAATCATATCTTATAATGCTTGGACAACCAAGAACCTGAGAATAGATAGCACAGAGACCTGGGGTAAAGCCAAGTACTAAAAGAACATAGCAATAACATGACTCCTATTGACATTCTGCTATATTTAAGAGTATATCAGATCAATGTCTTGCTCAACCATCATCAGAGAATTTTCTTCTGGCAGCAGATGGGAACAAATACACAGACAATGCAAAGAGTGAGAGACCTTGGGACACTCAGCCCTAAATGGGATGTC
>NC_045030.1:68951772-68958334 GCF_008632895.1 Mastomys coucha | reverse complement strand
ACAGGATCAATGTATATATGAACTGAGAGAAACTGAGATAAAATACACATCGCCTGCCAAATTCTGCAGCAGATGGAGCTCTATAGCTGAGAGGAGAAATGTAAATATCCTTGACCCAGAAATTATTTTCAATTGATAACTGCTTGCAAATTCAATTTTAGTTTTCTCACTGGGGAAACAAACTACTCTTAAAGATAGCCTGCATGCCCACCCACCACAATGGGCATAGAAGATGGTCACTAGAAGATGAACTCAGTGGCATCTTTGGAAATTCCTTGTCTCATAGTACCATATCCGATTATTTTTATTAGTTTGTTTTATTTTTATTTTATATTATATATTTCATTTTCTTTCTATCTTTTTACCACAGAGGTAAAAAAAAATTACATGTTTGCATATATATACATATATATAGTGGTATTCCTGAGTTTGTGAATGAGTGTGTTTCTGTGTCTATATCGGTTTCTTGTGCTTTCTCTTGAACTCTTTTCGTTCTACTTGTTTTGTCCTATTCTGATGTGTTGGTTTTTGTTTTATATTATATTATTTTATTTTATTGTTATCTTTTAGAAGCCTGTTTGTTTTCTAATGGGAGATATAAAGGGCATAGATCTAGATAGGAGTAGGGGTGGAGAGAAACTGAGAGGAGTAGAGGGAGGGGAAACAGTAATTAGGATATACCATATGAAGGTCAGCTACTAACAGCAATTAAATGAAGCACAGTAAGCTTAAAAAACAAAGCATTAGGATGCTATGTACTCCAAGAGCATGAGGCATGGAAAATGCAGGGGAAAGATGGCCACCAGTCTTCTCCACATTAGTGAAATTTCTAATATACAAAACATTAATTGTGACTATCCATAAGTTAAGATAAAGCCTGAATTTCATAACCTGTGAGTAATTAGTTAGTTGGGATAAAATGAATGTTCTTTAATTCTATAAATAGACATTTGAAGTTTAAGGTTATAGAGAAATGCTGGCATGTCTTAAGAGAAGCATGGAAGGAACATTCAGAATTTCCAAAAGGACATTTTCATGGAAAGAAAGAATGCTAACTTGGGAATATTTCAAAAATTTGTGTAAGCAGTGCATATTACATAAAGCATCGTGTTTTGCTGGGAATAGTAATTGATTTGTTAGTAAATATTGATAGTGAGTTATTACAGATGGCAAATATCAGAGGGTCCCATATACCTTAGGAGATAGAAGAGATGGTAACATCTACTTTAGATAAGTACAAAGAGGTGCAGATATATAGGTGAAAATATGTTTTTGTTACACAAAAATATTATCTCTGTGTCTCATAGATTGAGTAGTCAATCTAGGACTTGAAAATGTAGTCTCTTATGTCAGAGTTGCTGCAGGATATTCAGATTTATATATTAGCAAACAAAGTAATACAGAAGAAAACAAGAGAGAAAGGGAGAGGAAGGGTATGAATGAAACTTGCTATACAAAGTTTAGTACTATAGTTCTCATTATGGTACTTTGATAATGTGCTACTATCTTATTCTTCTCAAAACCAGGATTATATAAATGTGTCACCAATGACTATATCATTATTTTAAACTGCTAACTTCCTGTATAATTATGATGAAATGGATAGGTTACTCTGAAAACTGTTCTGTGATGTGACTAGGACACATCATGTTAAAAATATGCATAGTTTAACTTCATTGGCAAATTATTGTAGTTTTAAAATGTTTTCCATTATGATTTAAGGTTCAAAATCAATATACATTTTTGTGTTAAGATTTATGTAAATAATTTCATTTCCCAAATACTAGCTCAAAGTACCTTAGCTATTCTACTTCTCATCCAAACTTTAGTATCTGTCAGATGGAAAAAAGGGAGACAAGAAAGCAATGACTTTCCATTAAATCTGAAACAATTAAACAAGCAATATTGGACTCAGTAGCTGGTTTTGGTTATTTTCCAATTTTCTTTCAGTAACATTCATCACTCAAATATAGTACACAATTCCTGTCATAAGAACAATGCCATTTCCTAAAGTTATCCTGAAAGTCAAGTGCAAAATTGGGTCATAAACATAGCCCAGATTTTATTTTAATCAGTATGTGATGTTCATAAGTAACTTGATATCACAGGAGATAAGGAACCATTCAAATATGTTGCATAGCATTTAATACATGCCCTCTAGAAGGCAGTTAATGAAAAATGGGGCTGATATACTGTTAAGCCATTGTATAACAGAATATTTTGAACAATGTAAGTATTTAATGAATACTCATGAATGGATGAATGAATGAATTTGACATTATTTGACTTTAAAGTCTTTGAATTTTTATTTTAAAACAATGAAATATGCAAATTAAGTATGATTCTAAATGACATTTATAAACAATGTTGCTTTGAATGACAAATATCAATCACACAAAGTAGAAAGATAAATGAGAGGAACTTTCAGTGTCCTATATTCTCTTCATTTTATATTTAAATATACATAGAAAAGAAAGTCAAATAAAACAAAGGAAAAACCTTGAAAATTATTTTTAACCAATCTGTACCTATATCCTGAAATTTTCTAATTGAAGTATAAATTATTTTTCTAATCTAACATGTTGAGTTTCTTACCTATCAGCTTAGATATTCAATTTTTTTTCATGATTGAATACTGCTAGTCATCTTATTTTTAGGTAATCTGTGGTTAAAATGAGATGAAATATACCATTCTACAATGTTTATGCTTTTCCTAGATCCATGTGCTTTCTTCTTGCTCTTGCTTAAATTATAAACTGAATCTTTAAAAGGCTTATGGGTTATAGTGAGTCAGATATTTTAAATTGAACTTACTTTGAGCTATTCTTATTCATTTTCAATATCAAAAAAATTTCAATATCACTTTTTATAGACAACATCTAATTGGGCCTTATTTTTAAAACTTTGGTGTGGCAGTATCTGTTAGTCTTTTTAGACTAATCATAGTTAATTAATTAACATATTATTGTTATAGAGGAGTTAATAGTTACCATTTTATAGTTTGCTATTACTTATATCTCCTGTTTTCTCTTGTCTGTTTTGAGTCCTTTTACTTTGTCTTCTGTGGTTTTAATTCTTTAATTAAATTTTTCTCTTTTTATATCATAAATACGATGTTTCCCTTAAAATGGTTTTAGTGACTTCTGCCAAGTTAGTAATATAAATTTATAAGTTAGTTTCTAAAACAACTTGCAAACAACTTTGCCTCACTTGACAGCAAATGACAGTAATTTATAACTGAATGTTTCTAATTTCCCTTTGACTTTTATAGTATCTCTGTAATTTAAAAAGTATTTTACTGTATTTTTTTTTCTATTTTTGTTATATGACATTCCATTTAAAATGGTTACTTTTCAGTTTTAGAAAATGTTCTATGTGTATCAAATGTATTTTGATCATGTCCACTAGTCACTATCATCCTCTGACTGCCCACATGCTTCCCACTGTGACTTTTCACACCCAACGTCATATCCTCATTTTGTAGATTTTTGTCTATTTATTTAACACACCAAGGTGAATTAGTGATGCCCATATATGAATGGATGTGGGATCATCCACAGTTGAATAGGTAACCTATCAATGGCTATACTTAAAAAGTGACAATCCCTCCTCTATCAGCCTTCAATTGTCAATACCTCCTTTGCTAGAAGGGAGTCCTAGCAGTCTTCAGGAGTCTTTCTCACCTTAAAAATGCAATTTTTAAATGGTTTGATGTTGAACAGGTCATGTGTAGTTAACACAGATGTTATGAGTTTCTTGTGTGCAATAGAGATGTCATATCCAGAGACAAAAGTTTCACAGCATTCTTCCCCCACTCCTCATCCTTTATCTCTTACATTCATTCCTCTCCCTAATCCATGATATTCCTTGGCCTTGTTGGTGTGAATTTTATATAGATGCATATATATATATATATATATATATGTGTGTGTGTGTGTGTGTATACAAATATATATCTATACAAATGCAAATAAATATATGTATATATACTTAGTTGTATATATAAAATATATATTATACAAATGTATAAGTAAATATATTTAAATATTATATATTATATATCTTTTCTATTATAAAATCAAAACTGAAAATATTTTATTTCCAGGTAAGAAGGGAAGATGATTTCAAATGGAATATCAGAGAACTATTTACTTACACTATAATTTTGGTAACATGATATCATAGTCTTTGTCTTTCCAGATTTTTGGGTGGTGTTGGGTAGTTTATTTTGAGTTAGTAATATGCAGAAGCAAAATATATTAACCACAATGAACTTTTGAGAGAATTGTGGACATTCTAGATAGTATCTTAAAGAAATACTTAGTTACATAGGAGCATAAAATTACATGTGCTGAAGGAACATAAAGCAATATTGGGATATGAAGAAAAATGAGAAAATATAATTAATATATAATATACTAATATTTTAAGCCTCCAAATAATTTTTATTTATTTTTTACTTATTTACTATGCATCCAGTTCACTGCTCCTCTGCAAGTCACCCCCTCCCTCAATCCTTCCCCCGACCCCCCTCTTCTGCTCTGAGCAGGTAGGGGCCCCCTGGCCATCCTCATATCCTGGCACTTCAAGTCTCTGCAGGGCTAGATGTGTCCTTTCCTATTGAGGCCAGACAAGGCAGCCCAGCTAGAAGAACATATTGCACTTACAGGTGACCACTTTTGGGATAGGTCCTCTTCCAGTTGTTCGTGTCCCACATGAAGACCAAGCTGCATATCTGCTACATATGTGTGGGGAGGCCTAGGTCTACATCATGTATGTTCTTTGGTTGGTGGTTCAGACTCTCAAAGTCTCAAGGTCTAGGTTAGTTGACTGTTGATCTTCCTGTGGAGTTGCTATCCCCTTCAGGACCTGCAACACTTTCTCTTATTCTTCCATAAGAGTTCCCAAGTCACAGCCACTGTTTGATTGTGGGTGTCTGCATCTGTGTGTCAGTTGGTGGGTGGAACCTCTCATATGACAGCTATGCTAGTCTGCAAGCATAACAGAGTATAATTAATAGTGTCAGGGATTCGTGCTTGTCTATGAGATGGGACTCAAGTTGAGCCAGTCATTGGTTAACCATTTCCTCAGTCTCTGGTCCATCGCTAATCCCTGAATTTCTTGTAGACAAGATAAGTTTGGGGTTGAAAGTTTTCTAGATGGGCTGGTATCCCTATTGCTCTACTGAGATTGCTGCTTGGCCAATATATATATTTATAATGTATATATATATTTATAATATATATATAATATATTATTATATGTAAATATATACACACATATGTTTGTATATGCACATATAAATAAATTTAAATAAGATATATTTATGTATTTTAATGTATATTTATATAGTTTATAGCTTATGTCTATATAGATAGTCTCATATGGTTGAGAACTTAAGATGCTTACTCTTATCACTCTGGAGAGTAATGATCTCTGCATTAACCACTAGCTGCTAGAATAAAAAGCTTCTCTGACTAAAGTTGAAAGCAGCACAAATCTATGGATATAAGCATAAATATTTAGAAGGCAGTTTGGCAATATGACCATTTATATAAACATGAATAGTGTTTTCCTTGGGGATTTCTACAGCCATGGGTTTTGTACATGTTTATAATACCAATCACAAATTCCTTCCTATGGAGTAGGCATCCAATAAAAACCAGGATAATAATTCATTACCCTTATATATATAAACTGTCATGACACAATTGTACCAGTGAACGTATCCTGCCTAGCAGAAAGAATGGTATTGTAGCATGCAGGGTCCACTGCTGAGTAAGACATACTACTGATCCTTTCATCCCCAGCATCCTACTTAGCAAGGAAGGTTTACTGGTGCATTCAAGACTTATTTCTCTGTGCCCAACATCTAAAGTATATATATATATTTACTTAGCATATTATCATCCAACTCTGATATGCTACTAAGAGCAATACTAATGGCATTTTCTATGCTTCTAGTGCCTTTCTAATCAATAACCTGAAAGAAGTTAACCCATATCTCACGCTGAGATTTTGATACAATAACCACTGTCTTGTGGCAACATCATTATTCACTAATATGTGTAACTTTGTCCAAGCTACACACACACACACACACACACACACACACATACACACACACTCACAGTAGTAGAGTTTCATGAAACTTCTTCATACATCCTCAGTTTTGAATTCCCATATCAGATCCATCCTTTCCTCCAATTTCGTCTCCTAATCCTCATTATGGATCTTTATTTCCCTTTCCCAGCAATTGTCCCTCTTAGATTCCTATCTTCCACATACTTGTTATTTGGGGACTTCACTATGAATAAGTTTTGCTTGTTCCACCCACTTATCGGTGAATAATATGAATGCATTTTCTTTATAAATGAGTAACATTAGATTATGACTATGAGCAACATTTTTATTATTCATCTGTCAGTAGGTGGACATCTAGGTCGAGTCTATTTCCTAAGTATTGTGAATAGAGCATTAATGAATATGAATATGCAAGTATTTCTGTAGTAAATTGGAAAAATCCTCTGGACATAGGCTTAGGATTTGTATAGCTGTGTCA
>NC_045030.1:68944838-68951762 GCF_008632895.1 Mastomys coucha | reverse complement strand
ATGTAAAACCCCTTTCCCTTCATCCATTCTAACATTTTTTTCTTATTTATAATCCCAATTACAGTAATTCTGACTAGAATGTAGTTTGATTTGTGTATTAATTTCATGTGATTAATGTAGTTTGATTCTGAATTTCTTCCATGACTAAGGATGTTGATTGAACATGTGTTTACTATTCATTTGTATTCTTTCTTTTGAGAACATTCTGCTAAATTCCATATGTAAACTTTAAAATTGCATTGTTTGTTTTCTTAGGGTTTAGGATTTTTTAGTTCCTTTTATATTTTGGACATTAATCACCTGTAAGGTAGAATATCTTGTAAAGATTTTCTCTCATTCTGTGGGTTACCACTTCACTTGAGTGATGTCATCCTTTGCTTTACAGAAGCTTTTTAGTTTCGCATTTCAAGAGTTCCTATCTGTCAATTGGTGGTCTTATTTCCTGAATTTTCAGAGTCCTATTTATAAAGTCTTTACCTGTGTCTGTAAGTTGAATTATACTCCTGCATTTTTTGTCTGCTAACAGTTTCATGGTACCAGTTATACTTCTATCTTTGAAATGAATATAACCTAGCCATGATGAAATATCTTTTTGATATGGTCTTTGGTTTAGTTCATCAGCATTTTGTAGATAATATATGCATCTTTGTTCGAGAGTGAGATTGGTATCAAGCTTTCTTTCTTGTTTCATCTTTATCTGGTTTGATATCAGAATGATAATGACTTTAGAAGAGAAACCTTAGAAGCTTTCCTTTCATTTTTTGTGTAATTATTTCAACAGTTTAATTTCTGCTGCCCAAACCCTAATTGGTATGTATATATCTACTAGAACATGATCAAACTAAAAGTGTCCATATTCTTAAAGAAGACTGACTCTCTCTCTCTCTCTCAGAAGTCAACAACTGTCAATAATTCATCAGTTAGGTAAGTGACCTCATGACACCATACCCCTCCTGATGGTTTGAATGACATGTATATCATAGTCTTAGGATTTGAATACTTGGTCCCAAATTGATGACACTATTTGGAATATTTAGGAGGTGTGGTCTTGTTGGAGAAAGTATGCCACCAGAGGTGGGTTTGAGGAGTTTAAGACTCATGCCATTTTTAGTTTGCTCTTTTTGTTTTGTACTTAGAGCTCAGGACGTGAGCACACACCTTCCTGTTCCTGCCACCATGCCTTCACTCCATCATCATAGACTTTAATATGCTGGAATCATAAACCCATATAAACACTTTCTTCTCTATTTTTTGTTATTTTTGTTTGTTTGTTTTACCAGACAGGGTTTCTCTGTATAGCCCTGGCTGTCCTGGAACTCACTCTGTAGACCAGGCTGGCCAAGAACTCAGAAATCTGCCTGCTTCTGCCTCCCAAGTGCTGGGATTAAAGGCATGCTACACCACTGCCCAGTTTTGGTCATGGTGCTTTATCAGAATAATAGAAAACTACATACCCATCAATGCTAAAATATTGACTTGAGTTTTTACAGGCAACATTTATGAGTTCATTTATTGTGAGTTCATGAGAACAAAAGTACTTTATATACAGAAGACATTGTTTTAGTTGTATTCCCTCCTGGCTCTGGCTCCTACATTCTTTCCATCTCTTTCAAAATAGTACCTGAGCCTTGAGGACAGGGAGTGACACACATACACACAAACACACTGCATTTCTGTGTTACTTACCATTCACTGCACAAAAAGAATTCTCTGCTGAGGTCTAAGAGCTGCACAAATCTGTGGGCACAAAGATATGAATTTAGACAGCAGTTTGATTCTATGTCTACTAACAAAATAATAGTGGTAGTTTACCCCGGGAGTCTGTAAACTCTCTAACTATGAGTTCTTGACAAGATTTATAGTTCTAGACATGTATTCTTTCCTGTGGAAAGGACCTTAAGTACAATAAAAAAAATCAGTTAATTATATCCATACCATTACCACACCCATGGGAATATTTTGTCATTTTAGTCATTGTTAAGGTTCATATGGTTCACAGTTGGATAAGACCATCTCTGACCTACAGCAGACTCTTGAAACTCTTGGTATATGAATGCTACCCAACAGAGAAGAAGCCTCTAGGTTAGTACCAACTTGATTTCCCCATGTCTTGTGACCAGATTATGTGCTGTTTTCATCAATATGGTCTTACCATAAATCTCTGGTGAGTCAATGAAGAACAATGACAATAGTCTGTTTACTTTCTATCTACCTCGGTATCTGACTTAACATCTGCTTGATTTCTCCATAGAACTTTTGAAATATAACACACTACTTCTAGATTACATTAATCTTAAAGGTAAGGATGTAACAAATATAACCCCACACATATGTAGCAAATGTGCAGCTTGGTCTTCATGTGGATCCCAAAAAACTGGTGGGAGTACTATCCCAAAACAACTGGAGTGGGGACTATCCCAAAAGCTGCTGCCTGTCTGTAGGATATATTCTTCTAGCTAGGCTGCCTTGTCTAGCCTCAGTGGGAGAGGAAGAGTCTAGCCCTGCAGACTTGAAGTACCAGGGTAGGGGAATATTTTGGGGCATGGGGGGCACCTGCTCAGAGGTTAGAGGTGATTTGGGAATGACTGTGGGGAGGAATGACTGGGAGGAGGGCAGTGAGTGCGATGTAAAGTGACTAAGTAAAAAAATAATAAAATGAAATGAAAAAAAATGATAACATACTCCTGTTCTTCTAGTTAGGGTGCCTTGTCTGGCCTCAGTGAAAAAGGATGTGCCTACCCTTGCAGAGACTGATGTGCCAGGCTGAGAGGATAGCCAGTGGGTGTCTTCTCAGAGAATAGAGTTGGAGTTGGGGGACTTTTGGAGGGGGTAACTGGGAGGAATGACAGTGAGTGGGATATAAGATGAATAAAAATAAAATGAAAGCAAAATGGTAATCATATCCCAAAGGTTTTGTTGCCTTGCTGTATTAACCATATGGTGATTAGTCTAACTTAGATATTGAATTTTGCACCATAGTAATTAATACTTGGCTCAGAATAAACTGCTTATTTTTTTAAGGTGATTTGGTGCTTTTACTCTGACAGGAGATTGTATGACAAATAACAACCGGTTATGGAGCAGTGGGAAAAATTCGTGGCATAATAAAATCATTTATAAGATTTTCATGTTTATGAAATAAATTGGAAGTAGGAGTCAGAGATTTATTGGACTGTAGTCAGTCATCTTTGAGAAAGGATCATTAAGAAGAGGATATTATGCTGTCAAGTTCTTGTTTAAATTTAGGGTTAAGTCAGAGTTCAGGAACCCATGGGAAAGAGAGAAGCTTAACTAAATTTGTTTAAATCAAGATAATGGGCATTTTGTTTTTATCAGTAGGACAAACAGTTCATCTAATTAAGTACTTGCAAGATGATGAATGGAAATTTGACAGACCTGTGACTGGCCTTGTCATAAATAAACTAGGGGGTCATTGGTAAGTTTTATCTCGGGCACATGGAGATGGGTGATTTTTGTTGTTAAGCTGCTTCAAAGAATAATTTTTGGTAGGGTTTCTGTGAAGGTTACAGGATTCTTAAGATGACTTTTTTCAGATTAAGTTCGATATTGTAGGTTTTATGTTAGTCATGTTAGCATTTATGTTTGTTTAATGTTTCTTTAGCTTTTGGGTGCTTAAGACTCCATACTTGTAGTATCTTTTATCAATTTAATACATTTTAAATCCATTTTTATTTTATGTGCATGCATATTTTACCTATATTCATTTATGCATACCACATGCATCCTTGATACCCATGAAGGCTAAAATAGGTAATAAAACCCACTAGAACTGGAGTTACAGATGCTAGTACCTTCTCTATAGGCTGTGGAAATTTAACCTAGGCTCTCTGTAAGAGCATCAAAAACTCTTAAACACTAAGCCATTTCTCCAGATCTTAGATATCATGTTTGCATATCAAATTTTATATTGAAATATTTGCTCTTTAATGGAAAGATGCTTAAAGGAAGTGAGATATAAGAACTGATATTTAGGTAATGAGATAGAGCTTTCATGCATATATTAAAATATTTATCATGTGCATGACTTTTTGGTCTGTTCTTTCCCCATATTCTTTTGCCCATTTGATAGAATCAATGCAGCATGAGATCTTTACCAGAAGCTGAGTATATGCTAGTGTCATGTTTTTGACATTCCAGTCTTTTTATAAGCCAAAATAAACATTGTTCCTTTAGAAAGTACCTAAACTCAGCTATTCTGTTATAGCAATGGAGTGAACTATGGCGATCCTTATTTTTTTGTATCTTGGGTCTTCTAAAAATATTTTAAGTAGAGTCTATATGTTGTTGCTCTTTCCAGTGTAATCAACTGTTATCTGACTAAGGCACAATGTTATAAAAGTAGAAGACAGGATATTTGATAATGGGAAGTAAGTCAGTAGAGTGGTAAAAATAGACATAAATTGATAGGGTTGAACGTGCTTAAGAACACTATATATATATATATATATATATATATATACATATATATATATATATATATACAAGCACATATACATATATACATATATCTATATGTACTCAACAAGACAGAATATCTATATGTACTCATATATCTTGATGTACTCAACAAGACAGAAATTATGCTTGGTTCAGGTAACTTAGACTAGTTCTGGATCTTGGACAAGATCTTTAGTGAAATAATATTCTAGATATTACTATAAATGTTATGAATTATATCAGAATAAAGATTTCTGGAGAAAAGATGTTTTTGTCCTTTTGTACATTGACTTAATCCAATGAGCTAAAAGCTAGGATAGAAGAAGAATAATGAATAAGAGAAATTCTGCCACCTTTGATAAGGGAGATACATTTTTGTCCTTTGCATAGAACTTATAGAACTACTATTTCTGAGTCTTCAGCTTGGCAGCATATAGACTGAAGACATGATCTTTAAGGTGGTTGGCTTGAAATTGGTCACTTAGTTGCTGATTGGTGGAGCTATTGAGGGGAGGGGTAATTAGAATTTGTAGCTTTTCAGGAGGCAGTATGTCAAAGGTCTCAGGCTAAGACTTCAATCCTTTTTTTCAAGTTAATAAACTTACTTATGCACTTTACATCAAAATATCAGCCCCCTTTCTTCCAGCCTCCCCTCTCTCAGCTATCCCTGTTCCTCTCCCACTCCCCTTTGAGAAGTGGGAGCCCCCCACCTGGGTATTTTCCCACCTCAAACCTCAACACAGCAGTCACTGCAGGACTAAGAACATACTTTTTCACAAGGTGGTCCAGTAAGGGGAACTGAATCCACAGGCAGGCAACAAATTTAGGGACAGCCTCAGCTCCAGTTGTTGGGAGACCTGCATGAAGACCAAACTGCACATCTGCTACATATGTGCAGGAGGTCTAAGTCCAGTCTATGTCCATTCTTTGGTTGGTTGTTCAGTCTCTGTGAGTGCCAAGGGTCCAGGTTAGTTGACTCTGTTGGTCTTTCCATGGAATATCTATCCTCTTCAGTTTGGTCATTCCTTCTCCTGGTTCTTCCACAAGATCCCCTAAAGCTCCATCTAATGTTTAGCTGTGGGTTTTTACATCTATTTCAGTCAGCTGTTGGGTGGAGCCTCTCAGAGAACAGTTATACTAGGATCCTGTCTATAAGTATAGAGTATCATAAATAATGTCAAGGATTTGTGCTTGCCCATGGGATGAGTTTCAAATTGGGTCAGTTAGTACTTTGCCATTTCCCCAGTCTCTGCTTTATATTTCTCATTTTACATCTTATAGGGAGGACACATTTTAGGTCTAAGGTTTATTTGGGTAGGTTGGTGTCCTTATACCTATACTGAGAGTCCTGCTTAGCTACAAGAAGTAACTACTTTGGATCCATATCTCCCACTACTAGGAGTTTCAGCTAGAGATACCCTACAGACACTCTGCCTCACCCCTACTCCATCCTGCCACCCCCTGTTACAAATCTCTGGCACATACTAGAGATGCCTCCCCTTTGCCCAATATAAAAATTTCCATTCTCTCTCCCCTGCTTTCCTTATACCTGAATCCCCTTACCTTTTCCCCAACCAGTTCCTTCCATCCATCCATCTCTGATATCTATTTGATGTCCCCTTCTGATTAAGATTCAAACAGCATCCCTTGGGCCCTTCTTGTTATTTGAGTTATTTGGATCTATGAATTGTAGCATGGTTATCCTGTATTTTATAGCTAAAATCTACTTATAAGTGAATATATACCATGGTTTTTTTTTTTTTTTTTTTTTTTTTTTTTTTTTTTTTTTTGGTTACCCCATTCAGGATGATACTATGTAATTCTATCCACTTGCCTTCAAAATTCATGATGTCCTTGCTTTTAATACTGGAGTAGTCTCCTATTATGTAATTGAACCACACTTTCTTCACCCAGTCTTCAATTGAGGTACATATAGGTTGTTTCCAGTTCCTCTTACGAATAAACCTGCTATGAACATAGTTGAGCAAGTGTCCCTGTGGTATGGTGGAGCATCTTTTGGGTATATGCCCAGGAGTGGTATAGCTGGGTCTTTAGGTAAACCTATTCTTAATTTTCTGAGAAACTGCCAAATTGATTTCCAAGGTGGTTGTACAAGTTTGTATTCCTACCAGCAATGGAGGAGTGTTTCCCTTGTTCTACTTCCTCTTCAGCATGTGTTGTTTCTTGAATTTTTGATCTTAGTTCCTTTTATGGGTGTGAGGTAGAACATCAGTGTTGTTTTGATTTTATTTGATGACTAAGGACTTTGACCATTTCTTTAAGTATTTCTTGTTCTCTACTTATTCGTCTGTTGAGAATTTTGTTTAGCTCTGTACCCACAGTTTTAAATTGGATTATTTGGGATGCTGTGGTCTAACTATTTGATTTCTATATATATTTTAGTTATTAGTCCTCTGTCAGAAATAGTGTTTGTGAAGATCTTTTCCCAAGCTGTAGGCAGTTTTT
>NC_045030.1:68934138-68944464 GCF_008632895.1 Mastomys coucha | reverse complement strand
ACTGCCTGGCTATTAATTGTTAATCTTAGTGCCTGAGCCTTTAGTATACTGTTCATGAATGTTTCTCCTGTACTTTTAAGTTTAAGGCTATTTCCCAGGCTCTTCCCCACTTTCTCTTCTATAAGATTTAGTGTGTGTGGTTTGATGTCAAAGTCTTTGATGCACTTGGACTCAAGTTGAGTTCTGTGCAGGCTGACAGATGTGGATCTATTTTCATTATTCTATATGAAGATAGCCAGTTAGATTAGCACCATTTGTTGGAGATGCTCTGCCCTTTCCATTGTATGGATTTTGGCTTCTTTGTCAACAATTAAATGTCCATAGGGGAGTGTGTGTGTGTGTGTGTGTTTGTGTGTGTGTGTCTGTGTGTGTATTTCAAGATCTTCAATTCAATTCCCCTGACCATCTTGTCTCTTTCTATACCAGTACCTTGCAGTTTTTATTGCTATTGCTCTGTAGTGCAGCTTGAAGTCAGGGATGATGATACCTACAGAAGTTCTTTTATTGTACAAAATTGTTTTAACTATTTTGTGTTTTTTGTTTTTCCATATGAAGTTGACAATATTTTTCCAATGTCTGTAAAGAATTATGTTGGAATTTTGATGGGATTGCATTGAATCTGTAGATAGCTTTTGGTAAGATGGCCATTTCCACTGTTAATATGACTGATATATGAGCATGGGAGCTCTTTCCATCTTTATATTTTCTTTAATTTTTTTTTTAGAGATTTGAAGCTCTTGTCATTCAGGTCTTTCACTTCCTTGGTTATAGTTACAACAAAAAGGTTATATTATTTGTGGCTATTGTCTCCCTAGTTTCTTTCTTAGGCCATTTGTCATCTATATGAGGGAGGGCTATGGATTTCTTTGAGTTAATTTTATATCTAACTCCTTTGCTGAAGTTGTTTATTGGATGTAGAAGTTTTCTGGTAGAATTTTGGAGGATGTTCTATCATATGTGAATATTGTGAATAGTAAGACTTTGTGAATAGTAAGACTTTGTGAATAGTAAGACTTTGATTTCTTTCCAATTTGTATCTGTGTGAACTCCTTGAGTTATTTTATTGCTCTAGCTAGGACTTCACATATTATATTGAAGAGATAGAGAGAGCGAGTAGACATCCTTGTCTTGTTGACAGCCCTGATTTTAGTGAGATTGCTTTAAGTTTCTCTTCATTTAATTTGCTGCTGGCTTGGTGTATTTTGCCTTTATTGTGTTTAGGCATGTAGCTTGTATAAGCTCTGATCTTTCCAAGACTTTTAACATAATGTGGTGTTGAATTTTCCTAAAGGCATTTTCAGCATCTAATGAGATAATCATGTGGATTTTTCTTTCACTTGTTTAATATGGTGGATTAAGTTGATAGATTTTTGTATATTGAACCACTTCTGCATCAATTGAATGAAACCTACTTGATCATGATAGATGATATCTTTGATGTGTTCCTGGATTTTATTTGTTAGAATGTTATTATTTTTGAATCAGTCTTCATAAAGGAAATCATTCTGAAGTTCTTTTTCTTTTTTGAGTCAGTGTGTGGTTTAGGTATCAGGATGATTGTGCCCTCTTAGAATGAGTTTGGCAATGTTTCTTCTGTTTCAATTTTGTGCATCAACTTGAGGAGTACTGTTATTAGCTTTGTATTGAGCATGTGGTAGAATTCTGCACTAAAACCACCTGGCCCAGGGCTTTTTTTTTTTGTTCGGAGGCTTCTAATGACTCCTACTATTTTCTCAGCTGTTATAGTTCTGTTTAAATAGTTTACGTGATCTTGATTTAACTTTGGTAAGTGATATTTGTCTAGAAAACTCATCCATTTCATTAAGATTTTCCAATTTTGTGGAGTAATGATTTTGAAGTAAGGCCTAATGATTCTTGTGACTTCCTCAGTGTCTGTTGTCATGCCTTATGCGCCATTTTTGATATTTTAAATTGAATTATTGTCTCTCTGCCTTTTAGTGTGTTCGGCTAAGGTTTTTTTTTTCTCTTGTTGATTTTCTCAAAGAATCACCTCTTTGTTACATTGATTCTTTATATTGTCCTCTTTTTTTCTAATTGATTCATTTCAGCCATGAGTTTGACTATTTCTTGCCACCTACTCCTCTTGTGTGTGTTTGCTTCTTTTTGTCTTTAGAACTTTCAGGTTCACTTTTAAATTGCTAGTAAAAGAAGAGGTCTTCTCTCCACTGGAATAAAGGGAATAGTGCTCTTAGTGTAAGACCCCATCTGGGTAAGCTTCTAGCTCTTCAAAGAGATCCTAAGGTGGTTTCTGCTCCTTCAAAGTAACAGAATAAAAGAGCAGCTGTTAGTGTGATGCAAGTGGGCCAGAATGCATCCTAAACTGGCAGCAGAATTTGGCGCTGCATAGTTCTGGCTTTAAAGCTATGCAAGAATAAAGAGGTTGTGCATTCTTCCTCCCTCAATCCAGAGTACTACTAGGTACAGACAGCTTGTTGCAGGGCAGTCCCTGAATGAATGGACTTTATAGACAAAAAAGGCTTCGAGAGTCCATTGTGTGAATCTTGCATTGCAGTGTATACTTTTAATTTGTAGATGAAATAGCCATGGGATATCTTACGAGGAGTGCTGCAAACAGAAAATGGATTCAGTATTAATGAGACATGTGTATTTTGGGCAGCAAAGGAGAAAAGATAGAGTTATAAAGACCTCTAAAAAAGCCCTAGACATGGATTTTAGAGCAGCAGTTCTCAACCTGTGGGTCCAAAGAACCTTTGATAGGGGTCAACTAATACCATAAGAAAACAGACATTTACACTATGATCCATAAAAGCAGCAAAAGTATATTTAAGAAATAGCAAAAAAAAAAAAGTAATTATTTGCGTGCAGTTCACCATAACACAAGGCACTGTATTAAAGGGTCACAGCATCAGGAAAGTTGAGAATTATTGTTACAGAACTTCATGAAGTGAATATTGCCTTGCTCAGTTTCTGTCTTGCTTTAGTTTGGTATTTCCTCACTGTGTCTTCACTCTTCCCTTTTGGAATGTAAATGCATATGGCCTGTCATTAAACTATAATTTCTGTTTTGAATTTGCAGGAGTTTACAGTTAAGAAATAGCATTTAGTATCCGAGAGACTTAGGACTTTGAAACAGTGTTGATACCTATAAAGAGGTCTTTGCTGTTTTCTTTTGTTTTATGTTTTGTTTTGCTTTTTTCATTGTAATGCCATAAGACTATGAGTTCCTAGGGTTGGAATTTGATTGTGAATATTCTCCATAGGCTCAGTGGATGTTGTTTAGATGCTTCAGCCTTGCTGAAGGTTGTGTATTACTAGAAACTGCTTTGAGAGTTTAAATGTTTAAGGTATTTCCAGTTCCCCCCATCTCTTTTGTGTTTAGGACTGAAGAAGTAAGCTTTCAGCTCTCTGTTTCTAACATGATGCTTGTGACTTGTTACTACACCCCTTTTCTGCCATCTTGATCCACAAGTCAAAATAACCTCTCTCTTCCTAAGTTATAAAATACTCATAGTATTTTATCACAGCAACAGAAAAGTAACTAGTCCAAACTTTATATTCATGGTTCTGACTCTGAATGGAATCACATCATTAGTTCATAGTAGATCTCCTGCTTGTTGATTGGAGAATTTGATGTAACTAATTCTCTATGATAGTACAAATAGATTCTTTATAATCAGCCTTTCTCTATATAGTCAATTCACAGGCATTATCTTTCTTCATAACCATAGTAAAAGAAGAAGCTGGAGCCGGGTGGTGGTGGTGCATGCCTTTAATCCCAGTACTTGGGAAGTAGAGGCAGGCAGATTTCTGAGTTCAAGGCTAGCCTGGTTTCTAGGATAGCCAAGGCTACAACAGAGCAACCCTGTCTGGAAAAACCAAAGAAAAAAAAAAGAAGAAGAAGAAGCTGTGCTATTTCAGAATGGATACTTTTTCTATTCCTGCTGCTAGAGACATGGAAGACTTCTGGAAATTCTGATGGTAAAGATCCATAAACATGTAGGAACAACCCCAGGAATGTTACTTTAGTTTCTTTACTCTTACCTGGTCTACATTCAGACTGAACAAATTCTGTAGAATTACTGTTTAAGTCTTCTTACTGCATTGTGTTTCATTTTCTATTTTGTGTAAGTTGATCTCAGTTGTCAGTTTCTGTTGTGACTCCAATTTTGCTTGTTTCTGATGTGACTCCAATTTTCTGGCACATGTAAGCAAAGGAATTTATTTTCAGTTTATTCATATTTTTCTCATTTTAAGGATGAGAATTATGACTTTTTTCAATATTTTTTAAAAGATTTATTTATTGTTATATGTAAGTACACTGTAGCTGTCTTCAGACACCCCAGAAGAGAGCATCAGATCTCATTACAAATGATTGTGAGCCACCATGTGGTTGTTGGTATTTGAACTCAGGACCTTTGGGAGAACAGTCAGTGCTCTTACCGCTGAGCCATCTTACCAGCTCGAAAATTATGACTTTTAAGCAATTCACATGTCAGAGCTAAAGCAAAAGTCCTTAATGCTGTCTTTCAGTATTCAAGGATTATTTCAAATAGTTTAAACTCTAGAAAATAAAATGGAATGCTTCACATTTACTTCCATTTTTAACCATTTTTTTGTATTTATATCTGTAAATGATTTATTTGTAGTTTCCACTGATATGGAATATTCTGAATTTATTCATATATTCAAATATAAAAGAAAACTCTAATTTTCTCAATTTGGTGATTAAGTGAACACTTTTCTCTTGCATAATTCTGTTGATAGATTATTCTTCTTCTTGTATATACCTGTTTTAATTTTATAATGTTTAGATATGTATAGAAAGTTGTTTCTGTAATAAATTAATATTCAACAGCTCATTTCATACTGATAGTTAAGACATATATTTAACTCTAGAAGTAGAAGCTCATAAATAACACCTATTAACTGTATGCAACTTAAAATTGGCCAAACTATATGGTATATGGTATCAGTCTTCTGCTATTCCTCAACCACACAAACAAATGAAGCCTCATTTTCAAATGAAGCCTCCTGTTTTAACTATATAGTTATCACAACAAAATAAAATTCAAACAATTGGGAAATGTATAAATTTATTCACAATGTGGTTTTTTAATTAGAAATTTGGAATTATATTTATTTTATTTATTTATTAAGCTGGGGGCAGTGATTTGAAATAGGGTTTCTCTGTATAGACTTGACTGTCCTGGAACATAGTTACTAGATCAGGCTGGCCTCAAACTCAAAGATCTGCCTGTCTCTGCCTTTTGAGTGCTGGGATCAAAGGCATGTACTTCTTATAATTTCTTCAATGATATATTTTATGTATTTTGTCTTAGTTTTCTTTGGTTTTGACAGTTTTATACACATATATAATATATATCTGATGATACTATTATTCCATTTACCTCTGGTATCTGCCTACCTTTATGACCTTTGTTAATTAAGAAGAAACCTATAAATATTAAATAATGAAACAAGACATATGGGTTTTTTTGTGAGTTACTTATTTTTATGTTTCTGTGATAAATCATCATGACAAAGGCAATTTACAGAATAGTTTATTAAGGCCTTTGTTTCCAGACTTAAAAGAGTCCATCAGAGAAAGGAAGTTTTGTAGTAGATGGCAGACACAAGGTGATCTCTTAATTTTAGCTCCCAACAAACACCAAAGGAAAATCACATGCTTTCAATATATACATATGGCACACAACACATTTCTCCCTCTCTCTTTCTCCCCCCCCCGATATATACATATCCAAAAGACAAATGAAGACATAGTGAGGAAATATTGAACCAAAGCAGGAACAAAACTGAGAACAGAGCAGGGCAGACATTCAGATCCTGAAGTTCCATAATGCATGTCTAAGATTTTAACTTCAAAGTGCTTCGATGACTCTAACTCTTGTATGCATAAGTGATGGTTTGTATATGCATCGGCCAATGAGTGGCTCTATTAAGATATGTGACCTTTTTTAAGTAGATGTGTTACTGTGGGTGTGGGCTTGAATACTATAGTCCTAGCTGCCTGGAAGTCAGTCTTCTGCTAAGTGCCTTTGGAATAAGAAGTGGAACTCTCAGCTCCTCTAGCCCCACTTCTGCCTGGACACTTCTGTCCTCTCAGGACTTACATACAAGTACTACTGTGCTCATGCTGCCTGAACACAGAGGATCTGTTGAAATTATGGAGGGACAACCTAACTCTTACATCCTTTATGTGTCTAAAGCTAATACCACATGCATGATAATTGTAGTTCAATTGTCAGCTTGGGATGGACCCTGGTTCATTTTCATAAATTTGAATTTCAGCTGAGTTGGGTCTTTCCCCAAGGCCATCCTTCCCTTTATTTCTTGCAGGATATGAGACCTCTCCTTAATGGTGCAAATGCCTAGTTTGCAGAATTAATATTCCTTGTCATATTTTTCATAGAGCTGCATAATAGTTATTAATAATAACCATTCCACAAAGTTAATATTATATTATATTGCTTTGAAATTGCCTCTGCATAGAAATTAACATACTACATTTTAATTAGTCTCAGGTATGATTTAAGGAAATGTACAGAGGGCAAACATATTCTTTCCCAAAATATCACAAGAATGTCCTCTAGCCCCGTTACTGATATTATCCCTTTCTAAAGGCTCCTGAGCTGTGCCTTCATGATCAACACTACTGTTTTCTAAGCTCCTACTAATGGCCCTTTACTCTATGCTGATGGCATTCAACAGCTTTTCTAGTTCAAAGTCCTAAAGTCTTCTAAATTCCTCAAAAAACATTAGAATGATAACTCACCTGGGTATGTTTGACTCAATTTATTGAAGACTTGTGTGGAACAAAAATACTAATTCAGATGTGACTTCCTTTGTTTGGCTATCACAAACAGATTTATGAATTTTTTTCTTGCTTCAGACACAAAATAGGATAAGTAATTTTTTTCTAAATTTTGAGCCTACTGATGCTCATAATAAAACTATATCATCAATTGCCCATTTGTGAACCAATTCCTTATAATGCATATACAAGTGAGCATATGCATGTATCTGCTCATATACAATTTGGAAATTATATCTTTGAATTAATTTGACTGATACAATTGTGGTGATTTAACAATAAATACTTGCCATACTTTGTTCTGTCATAGGAGACAAAGAACTCTACTTTGTACAACTATCAAAGAAAAAACTTAAGGTTATTTCTAATTAGGTCCCTTTTAATCACAATAATTCTGTTGAGTAGGTTTTTAAGAAGCATTTAGAATCCTTTGCTACTTGGGTCCACAATATAACTAAAAGTTAGAAATAAGACTGATATATTTGCCTTTGTATCTGTATTCTTTAGTTATCTTATATGCTTTTCAGTGTCCTTTTCTAAACACCCTCTCCCAAAATGGGTATCGACATATCTTTGATTATAGAGACAATATGATTGACCAATAATCACCTTTATAACATGGAGACAGAAACATTAAAAGCATCTGAAAACCAATAGAAAGCTCTTTGGGTTACAAAGCTATATTCTGGAGGAAGAATAATCATAGTAAATAGATTGATCCACACCAGCAGTAGGATTTCTTTGAGTTGTCTTACAGAATCAAGGTGGGATAATGATCACCTAGCCCATTCTTTCACTTGCCTGCTTCATTATTGATAGTGCCTCAATTCTTTCTCTATTGAAACTTAAATCTCCTATTAGTGCTGTGAGGATCACTGGACACTTCATGTGTTTCTTTTCCATGTATTATCTTTATTAATTTTTCTTTATGTGTTTACCCAATTGTTTGCCTTGGAGTATTCAGGTGGATGTTTAAATACTGTCCATTGAGACATCCAGAGCTGGACCATTTGTCTTAAAAGTCCACCAACTTTAATAATATGATCTAACAGGCTTAAGTTTCTTCCTGTTGATTCTTGTTACATAAAGCATGCAATAATTACCCTGTCTTAAAGTTTGTGGACAGTGATGCTACTGATCATCTTTCATCCTACTTCTATTATACTCCTTGCTTTTTAAATAATCTATTAGGAATAATATCCATTTATTGTATTTTTCCTGGGCCAATTGATCTACCTGATATTTGCCTATAATTTCAGTCATTCACATGTGTTGTCCTTTAGTCACTTGCCTCTGATTAAGTCTTTGCTTTGCTAACTTCTTGGACATGGATGACTATGTTTGAAACACAGGAGGAATTTTATTAAAATTTGTTAAGTAGGAAAAATATTTTCCTGGATCGTTTTAGATCAACTTGACACAAGCTAGAGTCATCTGAGTCAACTGAGAAAATATCCCCATAAGATCTGACTGTAGGTAAGACTGTGGGACATTTACTTAGTTAATAATTGATGGAAGAGAGTCTGGATACTATAAGAAAGCAGTCTGAGCAAGCCATGATAAACAAACCAGTAAGCAACACTTGTCCATGGCCTCTGCACTAGCTCCCGCCTCCAGGTTGCTGCTCTAATTTCCCTTACTGGTCTGTGATTTCAGACATGTAAGCCATATTAACCCTTTCCTCCTCAAGTTGCTTATAGCAGTAGTATTTCAACAGTACCAGAAAAGTAACTAAGACAAATATTATATCACTGATTCATTACTATTTTTTACCAGTGAATGATAACAATCCAAAATTTAGATAAGTAAAATAATTTATCAAAATGACTACTGATACAGGGAGAATGCTGACCTTGATTGACACAGATATCTCAAAATTAAACAGGAAAGGCTTTGTAGGACAGGGAGAAAGCTAGCAGAATTTTTGTAGGTAGTTGCCTACTCATTTTTATCATATAATAACAAAATATCTGTAGTTTTCTAGTGCCGTTGTTGTTAGTTTTGGTATGTATGTAAGTTATGTTTAATTCCTGAGAAAAACATATAAAATATTTTAATTTTAGTAAATTTCATAAATAGTCCATTTGACAGAAGCTTCAGGCATAAAGATTGGCTAAGCATGACTTGGGATAGTCATTTACAGATTTGTTCTCCTTATCTTAACCTCTTCTGCAATTATTCAAGATTTCAGTGAGAAAGGTTTATAAAATCCATCTGGTGTTGAGATTCTGTCTGTGTTCATATAGACTCAGGTAATTTTAGTAGACATTGTGGACATTTAATTCATTGAACATTATTTTTTCTATAGAAAAATCTATTTAAAGTTAATGATTGCTGGGTTTGGGGTATGAGATAAAGGAATGGCCCATGGGGGAGAAGAAAGAGATGTGTGTGATAGCTGGAGATCAGGGCAGAAAGGAAGGGGGAATCAGTCAGTGGTGTGCTACATAGCTAAAGGTGAGATTAGAATATTGCATTTGGAGGAGCTGAGGGAGCTGTGAATGACCTATGTTTGCCTACCTGCTTCCTTAGCTGCAGTGGTCTGAGTGTTCCCAGGGAGTGCTTTCCTGGGTTTGGTTCTAGGATGAACAAAGAACTTTTCAATTGTACATTTTATTTCATATTTATTTTCCTTGGAGGAAAGGATGTTTGTTAGGGCATGAAATGCTAAAAGTTGTTCTGTACTAATAAAAGAGTGGAACCAGATCTTCTCTTGGTAATGTGGAAGTTGGAGCACAGGTAAAGTACAAGGTTTAAAGCTTCCTTGGGTCATGTTTTGTTTTATATTTCTTATTAAGAATTTTATCAAGGAAAGTTCTTGATTTATGGGTTTGATTCCAAGGGCCTGAGAGTCAGACAGTGACCTGAAAAAAATGTCCTGAGTTACTCAACATCCACCAACAGCATGAATGAGCAGGCTCTAAGTGGGGAAAGATATTTGCCTCTTGCCAAAAGAGGTTCCTCTTTTTTTTGTTTACCTAAAATACTATCTATTGAGTGGTCAATACATGTATGATTTGGTGACAAAAATCCAGGTTTTTTTTCCCCCAGTCTTGAAGATTCCTCCCCATGCACATTGATATACCAATGTTACTGGTCTCTCCCAGATGTCACTCTGCATAGAGCCCCCAAATGTCATATCTATTATTCCCCCAAGGGATAATATACTTTTTCCTCTTCTACCTATTTTAGTTTATCCTTGTGAGTTAGGGTGTTCCTTATTCCCCTTGAAATACAATACTGTATTCATTTATCTTTTATATATGAGACATAATTATCATTTTATGTACTGTTATATAACAAATATACATGACCATATGAATACTAGCTTGAGGCCAATATTATCTTATTAATTAGAATGTGTTCAGTCAAGTTTCATGTACTTTTAGGTTTTATTAACATTTTATATTTATATATTTATAATTTTTATGTGTATAATAGTTATAAATATATATTTATATTTATATTTATAATAATGCTTTGTAAATAAAATGCATTTTCCTTAATTCTTA
>NC_045030.1:68931820-68933191 GCF_008632895.1 Mastomys coucha | reverse complement strand
GATGAAAATATTGGAAACTGTTCCATTTGTTGTTTATCCTATTAATTAATTAACCATGATAGTCAACTTGATAAAGATTAGAGGCAGCTAAAAAGAAAGCCTAGATGGAAAAATAGCCTAGGTCTTTTTGTCCTCTAGACATGTCTATAGGGTATAGTCTTTATTTTTAATTGATGCAGGAGAGCCTATCCTACTGTGAGCAGCATCATTTCTAGTCAGGTGGTTGTAGGCTGTATATGAAAGTTCAGTAAGCATGAGCCAGGTGGCAATCAGTAAGCAGTAATCCTCTACAGTTCCTGCCTCAGCATCTGCCTTGGGTTCATGCCATGGCTTCTCTCAACAATGGACTATGATATATAAGTGTAAGATAAAATAAATTTTTTCTCCCCTAAGTTGCTTTCTATTTGAGTGTTCTACCACACTAACACACAGGAAATTAAAGGAGAGCTAAATGAAAGTATGTTAAATTGGTATGTATAAATGTTTCTGCTATTAATTTATTAAACTAAAGTTCTAACAAACAACTTTTTCAATTTGAAAACAAATGTATATGGCATTTAGCAAATCCTATGAACTCCCTTTTATATCTGAAATAACTTCATATTCTACATATCCTAAAATAACTTAAGAAGTTATTGTAATTCTTCTGACCAAAGTAATTTTCCTGTGGGTCTTTGAATGAGAAATTATTCCCTTCCTATTGAGCAAGAACATATTCCTTCTTGGTATGACTTTTTGTTTGTCCTCCACCAAAGATTGTCTAAGAGAATATCTTTGTTACTTCAATATGTGGATGTACAATGAAGTAATAAAATAGGTTTCCTGAATCCTCTATGGTTGTGCATTTAACCTAATGATCTAATTATATAACTAAGACTTAATCTGTTGTATGATTTCACTCTTCACTCTTCTGCTGCTGAACATATGCATTAATGGCTTAGTTCAATATCTATAACAATAAGAAATAGAAAGGAAAATGTATATCAATGACCTTCTGTGATACTTGGAATCACCTTCTAGTGGCTCAATAAAGAGCTATATTTTCTTGTTGTCTGTCATGACCTTCATAATTTTCAAACTTACCTTTATCTCTCCTTTTTTAAAGTCCTTTTGACACCTTCTATTCATTTATGTTGCATCTTCCCTATTTCACAGAAGCCTCTCACTCATTATTTTTCTTTGAGATTTAAGATCCCTTCTTCCTTTTTAGAGGCATTTGGAGACTACACAGAACTCCCAAAAGAAACTTCTAAAGGCTGACAAATGCAGTAAAACTCTGGAGATACTAACATGCCTGTATAATATATCTATGTTTTCTCATCCAAACTTCTGTCCATAGAATCTATACGATCATGTATCATAGCAAAAAAA
>NC_045030.1:68930152-68931085 GCF_008632895.1 Mastomys coucha | reverse complement strand
CTATCTGGCTCAGCAAGAGAGAGTGACACTTATCTTAGCCTAAGCATTTGAAACTTCAAACCCACCCCCATTCACACACTTCCTCCAACAAGGCCACTTCTATTCCAGCAAGGTCACACCTTTTATTCCCTGTGTCACTCACTAATGACCAAGCATTCAAATCCGTAATTCTATGGGAGCCATTCCTATTCAAAGGGCCACATACCTGTTGCAGTTTATTATCCAGTTTCTATGACAAAACACTGACCCAAAACAAGTTTGCAAAGAAAGGGTTTATTTTGGCTTTTAGGTTATAATCCATCATCAAGAGGATCCAATACATTGTTTCTCCACAATCTTTGCTTCAGTTTCTTTTTTTGATTCTTGCCTTAGGTTACTTATTTGGCATAGGAAACCTTAATGAAGAAAACGCCTCTCAAAAATTGGCCACCATTCCTCCCAATTCTCACTTACATTCTTTATACTTCCTCTTCTGCAGTATACCAAGAACATTGGTTGAGAGGTGAGAGGTTGATAAAGATGTCTTATTTATGGTTTATCACTAAATCTTATTCCAATTACTTTGTCCTAATAGGCATCTCTGTATTGACTGTTGTCCACTGCCAAAAGAAGCTTCTTTGACCAAAGGTGACAGCAGCATAAGTATAAGCATACTCAATCGTTTGGTGCTGGGTTTTGGCACCAAATGATGTGTTAGAATGGCGGGTCATGTCAGAACATACCACACTAGGCCCAAACAGTTCCATGTGTAAGAGGTTTAATTGAGAGGGAGAGAGGGGGAAGTAGCACGGAAAGAGAGGAGGGAGAGAGAGGGAACTAAGGTTGTCCTCCTACCCCGAAAATAGGAGAACCAGAAGGAGAAGTGGGTCCCCAAAACTCCATCAGGACTGAGTAAGTGGCTCCAGTGTCCAAGAGGAAGGAGATGGACCACCC
>NC_045030.1:68925684-68929660 GCF_008632895.1 Mastomys coucha | reverse complement strand
TCATCAGAAGTTGCTTACCTTCTGGGTTTTCAGGGTCCAGATTAGTATGCTGTAATAAAGCCTTCATAGGGCGTTCTAAAAATTGAAAGGGATTCTCCTGCTTGTCCTGGACAAACTCTTAGAGTTTTTCAAAATTTACTGGATTTAAGGCCAATGGATTCTGGGAATATGGTGGCTGTTGCCCTGGCAACAGGTCTGTGGGCCCACCCATGCATTGCCACATGCTTTGGATGCTCTAATGCTAACAGTACTACCATAGACTTATATATTTGAATGCTTGGTCATCACGGAGTGGCACTACTTGAGAGGGATTAGGAGGTGTGGTTTTGTTGGAATAGGTGTGCCCTTGTTGGAGGAAGTGCATGAACTGGTGTGGGCTCTGGAGTTTCTAAAGCCAAGGTCAGCTCCAGTGTCTCATTTTTGCTGCTGATTGAGGATCTGGATGTAGAATTCTTAGATTCCCTTTTCAGCACCATGTCTGTCTATATGGCACTAAGCTCCTGCCATGATAACAATAGACTAAGCTTCTGCACCTGTAAGCAAACCCCAATTAAATGCTTTACTTTGTAAAAGTAAAGTTGCCACGATCATGATGTCTCTTCATAGTAATAGAACACTGACCAAGATAGCATAAATATTTAGAAGGCACATTGACAACATGACCATTTAGCAAAATAACAATAGCAGGTCCCACACTAGAGCCTATGATCTCCCCAACTATTGGCTTTTGAATATAATTAGAATACTAGGCATAACATTCCTTTCTGTGAAGTATGTCTCAAATCCAATCAGAAATCCATTGGTTACTGAATAACCATCATATGACCGTTGTACCAATAGGCACAATTTGGGAGCAAAGTTGGTTTTGTGGTATCCAGGATCCAACAGTGGGTAACACATTTCAAGTCCTTTTTCCTGCAGCAGATCAACAGTGCCTTCAAGCACTAGGGAAGCTAGGCATCATTGAGGAAATTTTCTTGTCAATTCAAGACTGATTTCTCTCTGTCCTGCAGCCAAAGAGTATGATATCTTCAGCAATAACATACAGTTATGGTAGATAGCCAAAGTCAATGGCAATAATCTGTATTGGTTTTGTATTAGTCCTCCCTGAACAGACTAATTGGAAGTGTCCCATATTTTATACTAAAATTTTCATTTAACAACCCATTTATTCTCAGAGGTCCATTGTTCACCCATGCAGAGTAAAGCTATTTATTCTGTTTATTTTTTTAAAAAAATCTTTAGTTATATTTTGAAATTTACTTTGCTAATAGGTTTTCATAAAGCTTTTTCTGATACCCTTAGTTTTAAGTGACTCACTACAATGGCTCCTATGTCTTTCAGATTAAACTGATTAGGGCTATGAGGAATGAAGAAAGGCACACACACACAAACACAAAAGCTGGGATCAGGTGAGCTGTGTGATCCCCATCTGCAGCCCAGAACCTTGGCACATTTATTATATACAACATGGACAAGGAGGAGAAGGAGGAGGAGGAGGACGAGGAGGAGGAGGAGGAGGAGGAGGATGACGAGGAGGAGGAGGAGGAGGAGGAAGAGAAGAAGAGTATGCTAACCTCATCTCTGTAGGGGAGCTTTCTCAGACAAAAGTCTTCCTGGAGTAGGAGACTGCAGTTGATTATTTCTGCACACATGATCAACATCTATACTCAGACCAGAAGAATGTTTTGCCATTTCTCTGAGCCTGACTAAGCAGAATAATTGTCATTCTCATTGGTCTGGGGCACTAGAGTCCTTGACATGATCATAATTATATCAATAATACACATTCACTCAGGATTTCATCTGCTCTTAACAACCCAGACACAAATTCCTTTCTTCCTCATCCCCATTTCTCTAACATTACTTAATTAATACTCAACATTCCTTCATCTTCTTCCTTTTCACATGTAATGAATTATAGCCCTCAGCAGCCGAGTCTTTTCTTTAACTTGGGCTGTGAGATTGCAGGCCCTTCATGTCCTTTTCATGCCCTTCAGCTCTCTCTCTCTCTCTCTCTCTCTCTCTCTCTCTCTCTCTCTCTCTCTCTCTCTCTCTCTCTCTCTCTCTCTCTCTCTCTCTCTCTCTCTTTCTCTCTCTCTCTCTGTTTTTTATGAGGCAGGGTTTCTCTACATAGCCCTACTTTCCTAGAACTCATTGTGTAGATCAGTCTGGCCTTGAACTCAGAGATCTATATGCCTGCCTCTGACTGCTGGATTAAAGGCAGGTGATATGACCCCTAGCCTTCCTTTCAGCATTCTTGAAATACCAAAGGCAAAGCCTCAGAGTAATCAAATTTCCAGTGTACTTTTTGCTCATTTTCTCATATTTTGGTGTTCTTTCCTCTAAATCCAATGAAATCTTAAACATTTTCATACCTCATAGACACCTTAACTTATACCATCTTACAACAACTCTAATAATTACTAATAGTTTTTATTAATTATAGGCATTTAACTTTTTGCTAGGCTGTGTTTTGCAGGCAGACTTTTTCAACTTCTACAAAGACACAAGGATGTACATGGCCTGAGTAAGCATGTCACACACTGCTGTAATCAGTAACTGAGTCTTGCCCTATTCTTCTTCATGTTCTGATTCTCATTAAATCTACATATCCGTTAGCTTATCTCTTCTATTTATTTTTCCCAAGTGGATTCCAGAAACCAACTGTTGATCACAAAATTGAGTCAAAAGAAGAACATCCTGTTTTCAAAAATATAGAACAAGACCATCAAGGAGGAACTTGACACCTCTGGTGGGAGCCAAAACATCAGATTACTGAACTCAAGCTTCTGGGTAACAGATATCAGCATATACTGTCTAAACCTAAAATCTCTTAGTTGTTTGAATGTAGTAAAATGTTGGGAAGAAAAGAAAATATCTAACTTGTTCCTTTATTTTTGTTTTAAAAAATTACCATAACTCCAATTATTTCATTAGACAAAATAATAAATACCTTAATTTTTCAATGGCCTAAATGACAAGAAAACTACCTATACTTTACAAAAAAAAAAAAATTCACCTTTTTTATACCAAACAAAAGGAATGACTTTTTGGATAGTAAATGTTGATACTTATAAAATTGGAAAAACATTTGGTATTAATAACAAAATTAAGAGATGGATTTTCCTATCATGCCTATTTGACAGATAAGAACATGAAGACAGAGAAAATGAGTTGAAAAATCCAGCAGTCGTGATACACACGAGCTTGAAATGTGTCTTTAATATTCCTACTTATTAGCTAATTCCCTGCACTAGTGTAAACATTATCATCATAGTCTTTCTTTCATATTTGTACCATTTCTACTTCTCCATCTTTCCCATGCAATAGCTTTGACACCTTCAAGTCTGTCTCAAATTCATGACCTTTCATTATTATTATTATTATTATTATTATTATTATTATTATTATTGTATTATTTTGGTTTTTCAAGACAGGGTTTCTCTGCATAGCTCTGGCTGTCCTGGACCAGGCTGGCCTAGAACTCAGAAATCTACCTGCCTCTGCCTCCCAAGTGCTGGAATTAAAGGCATGCGCCACCACTGCCCATCCTTTCCTTATTTTAATTGCTATTGTTACATATCTATATACCCTGCTGTGTCTAGTATTGATTATATGTATATGGCTGCCCATTTGGATTGGATAATATATCATAGGGCTTATCCCTGGAGGCAATTGATTCTTCCCTTTTCTGAAGCCATTGGTTGTAGTTCTTCATCTAAGGGTGAGGCCTTGGAAAATTTCTCTCAATGATGGCATGGAAACTTTATGCAAGTATTGTTTAGACAATTGTATTTTTGAGGTTTTCGTGCAGTTTCATTGTCATGTCTAGAACATACTCCTGACTCAATGACATTACTTTTTGTTTGTTCTTTCAGTAGAGCTACTCATTTCTGTATGATTCATATCATGACCATCTAATTTAATGATGTTTGCTATCTTTCTGCTACTTGTTATTTTTCTCTTCCTTTTT
>NC_045030.1:68922389-68925594 GCF_008632895.1 Mastomys coucha | reverse complement strand
TATATATATATGTATATATACTACTCAGTCATGGATTTAAGTCTGACATCAGTAGCATGGACAATGCACCAGAGAACTCTTCTCAGATGAGAACTGACTCTCTCAGTAACCTTTTTGTACCTGCAGTTCCATAATTAGGAGTGTTGCCTTGAGAGACCTTCCTATATCCTTGCTGAAATGTTAACTGAAGTTGTCTTTGGCAGGTCTTGTAGAATTCATAGTTGCAATATCCCTTCCATGTCCAGAAGCTGACTTACAACAACCAGTAGTGAATAGATTTTATTAGGAAACATATCTTCTTCTATTTGAAGTATGAATATACTATAATTTCTAAGAATAAGAAAGTATAGGAAAACAATGTCCTTTTGTATGTGGACAGCTGCTAGTGCAGAATTTGTAATACTAGCCAGCACAGTATTTATCCCATTGTTATTATGATTTGTTTATATTTTTCTACTGAGTTTAATCTTTCACTTAATTTAAGGTTTTCCACAAATTTCACATTTTCCAGGAAGGCTTTTTAGGTTGTTCCATAGAAAGTTACCCTTGATTTTTCTGATCTCATCATTCATACAGAGAATTTGTTTTTTGTTCACTTATTTTTAGTTCTTTGTGTATTATCATTCAAACCTCCATAATTGTATTTACAATATCCCCAGTCACAGAGTACTTCTGTATGTACTACAGGTGCTCAGTAGTAGATAACTATGAAATGATTCTCCATTTACTCTTAAATTCAGGCCAAGTCTGCATCTGGAGGCCATCTGTGACCTTGTGTCTTTCCATCCCTTTTTTGTTGACTGTGTTCAGCTTAATTGACCTCATCATGCCAAGCTCTTCCCAGATTTTGTGTGTGTCATTCTTACTGACTGGGATAGCGTCCCCAGATCTTTGCTTGGCTGCCCTTTCTCATCCTTCCATGAGCTGATCAAATATCCTATCTTTGGAGTGGCCTTTCCTGGCAGCTCAAACTAAAATGAGTCTCGTCTGTGCTTGCCCTCATTTTGGCATTTATTTATTTATTTACTTTACAGAGAATTTGGCACAATTACAAGAGCAGAACTGTGGATTATATTGGCATTTTCTCAATTGGAGACAATCAAATAGAAAGTTAAAACTAATAAGAGAACAATAATAATATTGACCTGCTCTTTAGCCCTTAATACTCACTGAGGGGTAGCTATTATAACTTCAACTTCTTTAATTATCACCTCCTTAGAATTAGAATTGTTTAACAGTCCTGCCTCTCAAAATAAGGACTTAAGGGTTACAAGCTTGAGGAACATAGCTAGGTACCTGCCCAAGGTCACATAATTCTTAAGTAACAAAACAAAAATCCAGTAACCATCAGTACCTACTCTTCATAATATTCAAATACTCAATACCCAGGGTGCCTGTATAGTAAGACTTAACTTCACTTTAAGTTCACATGGCAGGCCAACTCCCCCCCTAGTACACAGATTTAGCAGTAGAAGAGGCATATATGAAATTTTGAGTAAGTAATCATTTATAGAGAGGCAGGTATATGGTCTGTTAAAGGAAGGATGAGAGAGCCTACATTGTTGCTGAATTTCCTTTCCATTTGCTGAAATGTCTCAGCAGACAGGACATGGTAGATGTTCTGCAGGATTTTATTCTACCCTTATTGTAGTGATAGGCAAGATTGGGCATTATACACAAAGATTATGATCCAGAGTAGTCTGTCTTCAGATCTTTTTCATTTAATGTGTGGTCTCAAATATGTTAGACCTCCCTGGACTGGGTTCACTGGCTGTGACTTGGAGGTTATGGCAACATGTAATATGGGCCAACAACAGGAGTGTTTGCTTTCTGAACATTTTCTCTTTTAGATTCACAATGCCCAGTGAGCCCTGCAGCCAGTATAAAGCTATGTCCTTAGGAAGTATACAGTTGTTCTAAGTCTTTTGACATGACTCACGGACTGTAATTTCACCATATAGTTATGAGGTCAACATCTCTGTTCTTTAATTTTCTGTATCAGTGATTTTTGAGAATGTGTCAATGACTTTCATTGAGCAGACCTAGCCCAAAGAACATAGACCAATGGGTGATGGTACAGAACTAGTACATTTGGTCTTTGGAGAGGCTTTTCTCCTCTCCTCACATAGGGATTCTGTATTTTTCTTCTGGAACACCTAGTCCAGGAGGCACAGGAAGTTTTGTTTCCTCCTCCTTACAATTTCTGCCTGATAAAATTTTTCTACTCTAAGTAGTTTGAGACAGGCTGTCTTTGTTCTTGTTCTTCAAAGCCCCAGACTCCTGTACTTTTTTCTTTTAATCATTCTTTTAATTATAGACAACACTGTATCCAGAATCACCCATCCCTTCCTTCTCCCTTCTCCTACCAGCTCAAATTTATCTTTACCTTTAATCCTTGTGTGTGCTCCATGCTAGTATCAACCTGAGATTCTTAGCCTAGATTTCTATGCAAGGAAGACTGACTGGTTCAACCTGCTTATGCAGGAAGGCCCCCATTGTTCAGTCAGCAAAGGCATTAGTAAGCTCTTACCAAGAAGAAAGATTGTTTGGGAACTATTTTCCTTGTCTATCAGCTAATACGTTCTGGGGGAAGAAAATTTCAGTTAATGATTGCTTTCCAATTCACAGGTGCCTACACAATGGCCACTTATTTCCTAAAGGATGGATTCTTCCTTTGTGTCTCTGAAAAATGACTATAGCGGGTACGCAAGTACATCAAATGGCAGTGGTGAGTCATCTGAGAAAGCAGCTCCTTTTCTATTCTCTCATGGGTTTATATATTTAATATCTTAATAGCATCTGTGTTAAAGTCTTTCATGGCTTCTAGATCTAGATTTCTAAATCATTAGTCATACCTAGGACATGTGTACTCTATTTCATTTAATAATTTGTATCTTCCTTCACCATGTTTTTTTTTTCCTCAAGGCCTTAGGGAATCCTGGCCAAGGTTATATAGGCTTATAACTTTTCAATTGTGAAAAAGATTAGGTTGATACTTGTCTTTTGTATAATGTCATTCTTAAATTTTTTCTCTCTTTTTCTCTATTTTCTTTCCCATACACATGAAAAACATTCTATCTTATGATACTTTTTGGCATTTTAACATTTTCTTTATTTATATTTCAAATGATATCTCTTTTCCCATTTTCCCCTCCAAAAAACAAAACAAAACAAAAATCCCCCAAACCCTGTTCCCTCCCCCCTC
>NC_045030.1:68907075-68921841 GCF_008632895.1 Mastomys coucha | reverse complement strand
GTCTTCCTTCTTCTTGAGTTCCTTGTGGAATGTGGGTTGTTCTTCCTGTATTCCAAACTTCTGGGCTCGCAGCTCTCCACACAAACCCTAGAAGCTCCTTGGGTCCTTTCTCTAGCTTCTTCATTGGGGACCCTGTACTCAGTCCAATGGATGGCTGTGAGCCTCTACTTCTGTATTAGTCGGGCACTGTCAGAGCCTCTCAGGAGACAGCAATATCAGGCTCCTGTCAGCCAGTACTTGCTGGCATCCACAATAGTGTCTATCCTATGATATTTTCAGACCTTATATATTGTACTCTTTATTTAAAATATCCATCTCCCTTTTTCCACTGTCATTACTAACACAGTGTTTCTTTCAGCTTTATTTAAGCTTTTGGCTCCTTGATCCTGCCATATTCCTGTTACCATCAACCTCAGCATTTATGTAGGTGACTAAGCCAAAGCTCTATGGCCTCAGTTACTTAAGGTGTTTTACTATTTTCTTTATTTTATATAGATTTTATTAAACTTGCAAATAAATGTGTTCATGAATGTGTTTAGAACTGACTGTTTGGCATTGGATAACCAGTTGCTGTGTTCTTCCCTGGGAAAGACTACCTCTACTACTCCCTGCTTTGCTCAGTTGTCACACAAGGTTGGAGTGAGTTCGTGTGGGCTTTTCCCTGTCCAGTTTGGCATGTCTAGCTGTGTCTTTCTTTTTTCAGCTTACATTTGGGCAGTGCTATTGGTAAAACTTTTTGGGTGTGATTTCTGATGTTACTAGGAGAAGCAATCTCATAGCAAACTCCCTGATTCTTTGCTTTCTACAATCTTTGTGTCCCATTTTCACCAAGATGTGTTCTGTGCAATAGGAATTGTCCCTTTGGTAATAAATACCTCAATATACAACCAATAACATTATCTGTATACATTGAACTGTCTCCTAGCAATGACTAAAATCATGATACAGAATTGGAGTAGAATATGTAAATCATCTTTGGAAATGTCAAAGCAACTTCAAATTACATTATATACACTTAGCTGAAGCTAATGTGGAGTATGCAGCATTTAATTGATGCAGAGGTTTTTTTAAAAAAGATAAGATGTAATGTCACTGCACCCTCCAAATAAGCTTGACACAGAAAATTATGTCTTGTTTTCTCTACGTAAACTCAGATTTGTAGTCTAATGTCTTTCTGCTCAATCTGAGGTTGCCTTTACTGCTTTAGATCTTCCAGGGAATGCCTATACCAGAAACTCAAATACTTAAAAATTTATTTATAAAGCAAACAGAATCTTAAAGACAACACTCTGAAATTAGGAGATAAAGCAAAACAATCTTGACATTTTGTGGGCTTATTCATTTCCTTTGTGAGGCAGAAATTATTCATGTGGATAATCAAGTAAAGAAGTCTATGTAATTGGTATTCCTTTCAATAGAGCTTTGGATGTGGTTCCTGTCTTGAGGTAGAGTTGGAAAAGCCCAAACTGTGGTTCTTGTACTTGAATGTACTCAGGTACCACTCTTTTTTTTTTCTTTTTTCTTTTTTTAATTTTGTTTTTGTTTTTGTTTTTTTGAGACAGGGTTTCTCTGTGTAGCCCTGGCTGTCCTGGAACTTACTATGTACTCTGGGCTGGCCTTGAACTCAGAAATCTGCCTGCCTCTGCCTCCCAAGTGCTAGGATTAAAGGCATGAACGACCACAGCCCGGCTGGTACCACTCATTAAAAGTAAAAGTTCCAGGAATCATGTCTTTAAACGTTGATTTGAGGTATTCAGCAATATGTTTTATTTAATAAGCATTTTGGGTGATTGGTATAACACATACTTATAAGATTTTTTTTTTCAGAAAAATTGACCTGGGTGGTTTTTTTTCTAGAGCTAGGAAAGGCAGATATGATTCTACTAACAGATCCCAATAGGCTAAAAAAACAAACAGAAATGCTGGATAATATTCGATCAAAATTGTTAAAAATGTAGCTTAGTCCATGAGAAAGAAGGAAGAATACCAGGTCCCAAGCCAGAGGCACCATAAGTAACGTCCATATAAACAGTTTCAAATATCTATGTAAATAGTTCCATTTAATTGTTGTACTTAACTTTATTCTTACCACAAATTTTCAAAATGGAACCATTATGAATTTACATGCCAGTTACAGCTAGCATGGTAAAACAGATCTTCAGAGGCAAGATAAATCCAAACTAAAATATACAATACATTTTTAAAATTTTGAATGAATTTCTTTATGTACATGGATATGCCTGTGCATGTGTATTGTACATATGTGCAATGGTATACATATGGAAGGCAGAGGACAAACCACGGAAATGAGTTTTCTCCTTGTACCATGTGAGTTGTGGGTATCAAACTCAGGTTGTCAAGCTTGGCCTTTACTGACTGAGCTATCTTGTCAACTAATCTCATAAATTTCATAGTTACCATTGAACCCAAGAAGTATACTACCAATTCAGTTTTTCAACTATGACCAACTTCTTAGATAATCAGAACCCACAGATATCTATTGCTTAGAAGAAAAATGTGTATGTTATCTTATACTTAATTTGATTATTATATTATAATCAGATGGTGCATCATTTTCTGAGTCAGAGTTATAGCCAGAATTATCTATTTCAGAAATATAGAAAAAGTAATTTCTGTTGTTTAAACCATCTAGGCTGTGATACTTTGTTTTACAGTAGCCTTAACAACCTGTCAAATTGTCTATTATCTCACATAAAACTTCTAAGACTTAGACAACCTGTTCTGCTTTGAGCATGTTTCATATTTGGCTATTCTAGTTCTGTGTGCATTCTGTGCTGCCTACATAAGCTATAATTTTCAATTCTGCTTTATACCACCTTCTTTACTATATTTAAAGTTTTTCAGTAAGTCCTATTCCACTCAGAATTTATTGTTAACTTGACACAAATTAATGTCACACAGAAAGTGTAAACTACAATTAAGAGATTACCTTGATCTGACTGGCCTATGGGCATGCCTGTGATAATTGATGTAGGAAATATCAGTCCAATGTGGGTGGTACATGCTTAGGCTGGTAGGTTTGGACTATATGAGAAAGCTAGCTGGGCATGAGCCAAAGAGAAAGCAAGCAAGTAAACTTTTTTATCTGTTGTTTACATTACAATTCCTGCCCTGATGTCTCTCAGTGATAGATTGTGACTTGGAAATGGAAGCCAAATAAAACCAGTGCTTTGGTCAATGTTTTATTACAGCCAGAAAGAAGTAAAATAGAAGATCATGTTCTTACTATAATGTGTTTTGTTAGAAAGTTAACATATGATTGAAAATTCCGTGAATTTTATTCCTTTTTTTATGCTTTGTTACTGAACTTGCATGGTTTTAAAATTGTCTGTTCCTGACTTATTTTTTTTCCTTAGTGAATTTTTATCCTATATGTGAAGTGGGAAAATGTGAGCTTTCCCAGAAAATATATATAATTTATTGTAGTTGTATACAGTTGAATAACAAGGACAAACTTGGTATTTTATACAATGTACAGTTACTATCTCTCAATATCTATGGATCAGGAGTAGAGGTGTGGCTTATCTCTCACAACCCTGCACTAAGAATATTTGTCAGGGCTTTTCTAGAGACTTGGCTACAGGCTGATTTAATTTCAATCTCCTTCATTTGTGTGTAGAGTCCATTTTCTCACCATTATAGTATTGAAGACTGCAGATTTCGTCCTTTCCACCAGGGACAGGAAGGCATCTAACACCAGAGATCAACAGATGGTGAAAGGCAAACACAAGAATCTTACCAACAGAAACCAAGACTACTTAGCTTCATCAGAACCTAGTTCTTCCACCGCAACAAATTCTGGATATCCCAAAACACCAGAAAAGCAAGATTTGGATCTAAAATAATATCTCACGATGATGATAGAGGAATTTAAGAAGAGCAAGAATAAATCCCTTAAAAAAATATGGGAGAACACAGGTAAACAGGTTCAAGCCCTTAAAGAGGAAACATAAAAATCCCTTAAAGAATTACAGAAGAACAGAAATAAGCAAGTAGAAGCCTTTAAAGAAGAAACACAAAAATTCCTTAAAAAATTACAGGAAAGCTCAACCAAAGAGGGGAAGGAACTGAACAAAACCATCCAGGACCTAAAAATGGAAGTAGAAACAGTTAAGAAATTACACAGAGAAACAATTCTGGAGACAGAAGTCCTAGGAAAGAAGTCAGGAAAAATAGATGCAAGCATCACCAACAGAATACATGAGATAGAAGAGAGAATCTCAGGTACAGAAGATACCATAGAAAACATTGACAAAATAGTCAAAGAAAACACAAAATGAAAAAGTTCCTAACCAAAAACATCCAGGAAATCTAGCACACAATGAGAAGACCAAACCTAAGGATAATAGATATAGAAGAGAGTGAAGACCTCCAACTTAAAGGGCCAGTAAATATCTTCAACATAATTATAGAAGAGAACTTCTCTAACCTAAAGAACAAGATGCCCATGAATATACAAGAAGCCTATAGAACTCCAAATAGACTGGACCAGAAAAGAAATTCCTCCTTCCACATAATAGTCAAAACATCAAATGCATAAAACAAAGAAACAATATTAAAAGCAGTGAGGGAAAAAGGTCAAGTAACATATAAAGACAGTTCTATCAGAATTACACCAGACTTCTTGGCAGAGACTATGAAAGCCATAAGATCCTGGGTTGATGTCATACAGACATTAAGAGAACAGAAATGCCAGCCCAGGCTACTATACCCACTAAAATTCTCAATTACCATAGATGGAGAAAACAAAGTATTCCATGAGAAAACCACATTTACAAAATATATTTCCACAAATTCAGCCCTTCAAAGGGTAATAAATGGAAACCTTCAACACAAAGAAGGAAACTACACCCTAGAAAAAGCAAAAAAATAAATTTCCAACAAAACTAAAAGAAGATAGCCACATGAACATATTTCCAACTCGAACAACAAAAATTAACAGGAAGCAACAATAACCTTTCCTTAATATATATTAATACCAAGGACTAAACTCCCCAATAAAAAGACATAGACTATCAGACTGGGTACATATACAGAACCCAACATTTTGTTGCATACAGTAAACCTACCTCAGTAACAAAGACATACACTACCTCAGAATAAAAGGATGGAAAACAATTTTTCAAGCCAATGGTCTCAAGAAAAAAGCTGGAGTAGCCATTCTAATAACAAACAAAATTGACTTTCACCCTAAAGTGATCAAAAAAGATAAGGAGGGACACTTCACATTCATCAAAGGTATGATCTACCAAGAGGAACTCTCAATTCTAAACTTCTATGCTCCAAATGCAAGGGCATCTATATTCATACAAGAAACTTTACTAAAGTTCAAAGCACACATTACACTGCACACAATAATAGTGGGAGATTACAACACCCCACTCTGTGCAATGGACAGATCATGGAAACAGAAACTAAACACAGACACAGTGAGACTAACGGAAGTTATGAAACAGATTGATTCAACAAATATCTATAGAACTTTTTACCCTAAAACAAAAGGATATACCTTCTTTTCATTACTGCATGGCACCTTCTCCAATATTGACCATATAAGTGGTCACAGATCAGGCCTCAACAGATACAAGAAGATTGAAATAATTCCTTGCATTCTATCAGATCATCATGGAATAAGGCTAATTCACACACATGTGGAAGCTCAACAACACTTTACTCAATGATAACTTGGTCAAGGGAGAAAGAAAGAAAGAAATTAAAGACTTTCTAGAGTTTAATGAAAATGAAGCCACAACATAACCAAACTTATGGGACACAATGAAAGCATTCCTAAGAGGACAACGTATACCTTTAAATGCCTACAAAAAGAAACTGGAGAGAGCATACACCAGCAATTTGACAGCATATCTGAAAGCTCTAGAACAAAACAAAGCAAATTCACCCAAGAGGAGTAGAAGGCAGGAAATAATCAAATTCAGGGCTGAAATCAACCAAATGGAAACAAAAAGAATGATACAAAGAATCAACCAAACCAGGAGCTGGTTCTTTGAGATAATCAACAAAATAGATAAATCCTTAACCAGATTAACTAGAGGGCACAGAGACAGTATCCTAATTAACAAAATCAGAAACGAAAATGGAGATTTAACAACTGAAACTGAGGAAATTCAAAAAATCATGAGATCTTACTAAAACAGCCTGTCCTCAACAAAACTGGAAAACCTGGATGAAATGGACAATTTTCTAGACATATGCCAGGTACCAAAGTTAAATCAAGATCAGATAAATTATCTAATCAGTCCCATATATGCTAATGAAATAGAAAGAGACATTAATAGATTCCCAACCAAAGAAAAAGCCCAAGACCAGATGGGTTTAGTGCAGAGTTTTATGAAACCTTCAAAGAAAACCTAATACCAATACTCCTCAAACTATTCTGCAAAATAGAGACAGAAGGTACTCTAACTAATTCATTTTATGAAGCCACAATTACTCTCATACCTAAACCACACAAAGACCTAACGAAGAAAGAAAACTTCAGACCAATTTCCCTTATAAATATTGATGCAAAAATACTCAATAAAATTCTTGCAAACTGAATCCAAGAACACATCAGAATGATCATCCATCATGATCAAGAAGGCTTCATCCCAGGGATGCAGGAATGGTTTAATATTTGGAAATCTATCAATGTAATTCATTATAAACAAACTCAAAGAAAAAAAATATGATCATCTCATTAGATGCTGAGAAAGCATTTGACAAAATCCAACATCCCTTCATGATAAATGTCTTGGAGAGATCAGGAATTCAAGGCCCATACTTAAACATAGTAAAAGCAATATACAGAAAACCAGTAGCCAACATCAAACTGAATGGAGAGAAACTTGAAGTAATTCCACTAAAATCAGGGACTAGACAAGGCTACTCACTCTCTCCCTACCTATTCAATACTGTATTTGAAGTCCTAGCCAGAGCAATTAGACAACAAAAGGAGATCAAAGGGATATGAATTGGAAAGGAAGAAGTCAAATTATCACTATTTGCTGATGATATGATAGTTTACATAAGTGTACTCAAATATTCCACCAGAGTGCTCCTAAACCTGACTTCAGCAAAGTAGCTGGATATAAAATTAACTCAAGCAAATCAGTGGCATTCTTCTACACAAAGGATAAACAGGCTGAGAAAGAAATTAAGGAAATAACAGCATTCACAATAGTCACAAATAATATAATAACTTGGTGTGACTCTAACTAAGCAAGTAAAAGATCTGTTTGATAAAACTTCAAGTCTCTGAAGAAAGAAATCAACAAAGATCTCAGAAGATTGAAAGATCTCCCATGCTTGTGGATTGGGAGGATTATTATAGTATAAATAGCCATCTTACCAAAAGCAATCTACAGATTCAATGCGATCACCATCAAAATTCCGACTCAATTCTTCACAGAGTTAGAAAGAGCAATTTGCAAAATCATCTGGAATAACAAAAATCCTAGGATAGCTAAAACCATTCTCAACAATAAAGGAACCTCTGGTGGAATAACCATCCCCGGCCTTAAGCTGTACTACAGAGAAATTACGATAAAAACTGCATGGTATTTGTATAGTAACAGGTAGGTAGATCAATGGAACCAAATTGAAGGCCCAGAAATGAACCCACACACCTATGGTCTCTTTATCTTTGACAAAGGAGCTAAAACCATCCACTGAAAAAAAAAGACAACATTTTCAACAAATGGTGCTGGCTCAACTGGTGATTGGCATGTAGAAGAATGCAAATTGATCCATTCTTATCTTTTTATACAAAGCTCAAGTCCAAATGGATCAAGGACCTCCACATAAAACAAAATACACTGAAAGTAGTAGAAAAGAAAATGTGGAAGAGCCTGGAGCTTATCGGCACAGGGGAAAATTTCCTGAACAGAATAGCAATAGCTCATTCTCTAAGATCAAGAATTGAAAAATGGGACCTCCTAAAATTACAATGTTTCTGTAAGGCCAAGGACACTCTAAATAGGACAAAACTGCAACCAACAGATTTGGAAAAGATCTTTACCCATCCTATATCCCACAGAGTGCTAATATCCACTATATACAAAGAACTCAAGAAGTTAGACTCCAGAGAAACAAATAACCGTATTAAAAACTGAGGTACAAAGCTAAATAAAGAATCCTCAACTAATGAATATGGAATGGCTGAGAAGCACCTAAAGAAATGTTCAACATCCTTAGTCATCAGGGAAATGCAAATCAAAACAACCCTGAGATTCCACCTCACACCAGTCAGAATGGCTACGATAAAAATCTCAGGTGACAGCAGATGTTGGCAAGGTTGTGGAGAAAGAGGAACACTCCTTCATTGCTGGTGAGACTGCAAGCTGGTACAACCACTCTGGAAACCAGTTATGTGGTTCCTCTGGAAATTGGACATAGTACTTACTATCAGAGGACCCAGCTATACTACTCCTGGGCATATACCCAGAAGATGCTCCAACATGTAATAAGGACACATGCTCCCCTATAGTCCTTATTTATAATATCCACAAACTGGGAACAACCCAGATGTCCCTCAACAGAGATGCATACAGAAAATGTGGTACATCTACACAATGGAGTACTACTCAGCTATTAAAAACTATGAATTTATGAAATTCTTGGGGAAATGGATGGACCTAGAGATTATCATCTGAGTGAGGTAACCCAATCACAAAAAACACACATGGTATGCATTCTCTGATAAGTGGATATTAGCCCAGAAGATTGGAATACACAAAGTACACACCACAAACCATAGGAAACTCAAGAAGAAGGAAAACCAAAATGTGTATACTTTGCTCCTTCTTAAAAGGGGGAACAAAATACCCATGGCAGGAGTTGTAGAGACTGTATGGAACAGAGACTGAAGGAAGGACAATCCAGAGACTGCTCCACCTGGGAATCCTTTCCATATTCAATCATCAAATCTATACACTATTGTGGATGCCAGTAAGTGCTGGATGACAGGAGCCTGATGTAGCTGTTTCCTGAGAGGCTCTGACATTACCCAACTAATACAGAAGTAGAGGCTCACAGCCATCCATTGGACTGCATACAGGGTCTCCAATGAAGGAGCTAGAGAAAGGACCCAAGGAGCTCTAAGGTTTGCAGCCCCTTAGGAGGAACAACAATATGAACTAACTAGTACCCTCAGAGCTCCCAAGGTCTAAACCACCAACCAAAGAGTACACATGGTGGGACTCATGGCCCGAGTTGCAATATGTAGCAGAGAGTGGCCTAGTTGATCATCAATGGGAGGAGAGGCCCTTGGTCCTGTGAAGGTTCTATTCCCCAGTGTAGGGGAATGCCAGGGCCAGGAAGCAGGAGATGGTGGGTTGGTGAGCGGAGGGTGGGAGGGAACAAGTTTTTTTTTAATTTTAATTTTAATTTTTTCTTTTTTTTTTCATTTGGGAAACTGGAAAAGGATATATCATATGGCATTTAAATAAAGAAAACATCTAATTAAAAAAAAGTCTGCAGATTTCTTACTGGCCATTAGTTTGAAGCATACACTAGATTCTCAAGCCACCTTATAAAGATCCATATCATATAATCTTGCTTAAAGTATCTATTTACTTTATGAGCCAAAAGAGAGAGAAAGAGTCTGTTAAGAAAGAATTGATGGAAAATTTATATAATGTAACATAACCACTGATCATATACTTCCTAACCTCTGTTGTACATTCTAATTCATTTCTGTTGCTGAAAAGGTTTATTTCAGTATACAGCTTACAGTTCAGCATCAAGAGAAGCCAGGATGAGAGCTCCAAAGGAACTCAGACAGACACCTTGGAGGAAGTTTGCTTAATGCCTTCATTCCCCTGTCTTACTTGCCTTGCATTCATATACAGCCTAAGCTTACCTGCCTAGGGTTGGTATCACTGAGACTCGGGTAGACCCTCATACAGCAATCATTAATCAAGATTAGTTGAACCAGTTCCCCATAGATATACTTACATCCCTATCTGATATATGCAATTCCAAAATCCAGGTTCTCTCTTCCCAGGTGACTTCAGTATAGGTCAAGTTGACAATAAAAGTCAACCTGTATAGTATATAATATACTCATAGGATTGATATCTCATGGACTTTGCAAAAAAAAAAAATCATGTTAGAATGAATTTATAAATTTTCTACCCAGCTGGAGGAAATTGCCACTTCATGAATATTAGGAGATAGATGATATTACAGGGTACATTAAGGTGTGTTTAAACATATGCATTTTGCCAAGCATTATCTTTTTCCTAAGAGATCTTTACACTGCTCTTTATAGTGACAGTGCACCATTTATCCCTACACAATCAGTAATTGTAGGTCTGTTAGCCCAGCACCTTACACATGTTGTTGGGTATACCTACATTCCATTTTATTTCAGGACTATAAATAGTGTTGCAATATTTTGTCATGTATTCAAATATTTAACAATTCAACTCTACTTTCAGAAAGAACCCAATGAATTCTATGAAACATATTGATCTTCCTAATTTTTGAGGCTTATGTGACCCTCCTTGCTGGAGTTTGCACCTTTTAGTTTCATAGAGGAGATTAAACAGGATATGAGTGGCATGTACTTTTTTGGTGTTTCCTTTTTCTAACCTCTCATCATGAATTTTTCCTGCCCTCAATATTTTTCCTCTGCAACATGGATTAACCAGATCAACCCTCTCCCAAGACTCTGCCCAAGGTATTTGCAATGAAGGCACCTTCTTCTTGCTATTAAGGACAGGGATATTACAGAGTCTAGAATAATGGACATTAGTTTCCTTATAACATTATAAACAATGTGTTCTATTATAAGCATGACTATTCAGTAAAGTCTTCATGTTATTCACAAAATGATAAATTGTAGCTATTACAACTAAGATATTATAGCTACCCATTCAGTCCCTTATATTCATATAGTCTCAAATAGCATTCATATATTTCAAAAGTTTTTAATTTAATTGTATTAGTAAAAAGGTTTAATAGTAGCATCTTAGGCATTTCCAAATCGCTGAATCTCCTGAAAGATGTTTCGTGCTAGTCATACAGATCTTGACAATCGAGGCAAGATACTCATTAGTTTAATGTTTCTACCCCTATTGTGACACAAATGCATAATAGCATAGCCTAAGTAATGTGAAATTATTCAACAAAGTAGAGAAAAAAATTCAATAAGCATTGCTTACAATTTGTAATTCTTAAGCTCATCTTCAGATTTCTTTAGCTGAAAATTACATGAGAGATTGTGAAAAGCTCTCTGCATTTTCCATTAACATCCCTTACTATTTTGACTTTTCTTCAAGAAAAAGGGGCTAAAATTAATATAGGAATTCTTAGTCCTCATGAGTCTTCAGATGAAACAATACAGAAATGGAGATATCAAAAGAATAAGTATTGTCATTAGTGCATATCATAGTGTAACAGAGATTAGAGGACCAGAGGATATATACCTTAAAATAACATAAAGAAGTCGATGTCAGATTGTGATGTGTCCAGTTCTTCTCTCTTATTAGGCTTGAGTATACTGAAAATATGAAAAATAGCCAGATGGATATGTATGTATGTATGTATGTATGTATGTATGTATATATGTATTTATTTATTTATTTATTTTTAAAACCCAAGATTTTATTCCCATCCTGGTCCACCTTCCACCTGTTCTACATCCATATCTCCTGTACCAAGGATGTCCCCACCCCTACCCCCACTCCACCAGAACTCTAAATTCCCTGGGGCCTCCAGTCTCTTGAGGGTTACATGTACCATCTCTGACTAAACCCAGACCCAGCAGTCCTCTGCTGTATATGTGTTGGTGGCATCATATCAGCTGATATATGTTACCTGGTTGATGTTCCAGTATCTGAATGATCTCTGGGGACCAGGTTAATTGAGACTACTGGTCTTCCAACAGGGTCGGCCTCCTCCTCAGCTTCTTTCAGCCTTCCCTCGTTCAACCACAGGGGTCAGCTGCTTCTGTTCATTGGTTGGGTGCAAATATCTGCATCTGACTCTTTCAGCTGCTTGTTGGGTCTTTTGGAGGACAGTCATGATAGGTCCCTTTTTGTGAGCACTCCATAGACTCAGTAACAGTATCAGGTCTTGGGGCCTCCCCTTGAGATGGATCCTACTTTGAGGTAGTTGCTGGGCCTTCTTTTCCTCAGGCTCCTCTCCATTTTTATCCCTGCAGTTCTTTCAGACAGGAACAATTATGGGTCAGTTTTGACTGTGGGATGGCAAACCCATCCCTCACTTGAATCCGTGTCTTTCTACTGGAGGTGTGTTCTACAAGTTCCCTCTCCCCAATGTAGGGCATTTCATCTAAGGTCCCTCCTTTGAGTACTGAAGACCTCTCACCTCCCAAGTCTCTGGTGCATTCTGGAGGGTTCCCCAACCTCTTACCTCCTGATGTTGTCTGTTTCCATTCTTTCTGCTGGCCTTCAGGGATTTCAGTCTTTTTCCCCCACCCAATACCCAGCCATGTTCCCCTCTCCAACTCCCCATCCCCTTTCCCTTGCAGGTCCCTTCCTCCCCTCTTGTGGTTGCTTTCTTCTCCATCTCAAGTGGGTTTGAAGGATCCTCACTTGGTCCCTTCAGCTTGTTGAGCTTTTTGAGTTCTGTGGGCTTTATCTTGGATACACAACACCTATTCTTTGGTTAATGTCCACTTATTAGTGAGTACATACTATGCATGTCCTTTTGGGTCTGTGTTGCCTCACTTAGGATAGTATTTTCTAGTTCCAACCATTTGCCTGAAAAACTCAGGGTGTCCTCATTCTTAATAGCTGAATAGTATTTCATTGTGTAAATAAACCATATTTTCTGTATCCATTCTTCTGTTGTGGGAAATCTGGGTTGTTTTCAGCTTCTGGTTATCACAAACAAGGCCGCTATGAACATAGTGGAACACATGCCCCTGTGGCATGGTTGGGCATCTTATGGGTATATTCACAAGAGTGGTATTGCTGGGTCTTCAGGTAGATCTACTTCCAGTTTTCTGAGGAACCTCCAGATTGATTTCCAGAATAGTTGTATCAGCTTTCAATCCCACCAGCAATGAAGGAGTGTTCCTCTTTCTCCAGATCCTCTCCAACAAGTGTTGTCAGCTGAGTTTTTGATCTTAGCCATTCTGATTGGTGTGAGGGGAAATCTCAGGGTGGTTTTGATTTGCATTTCTTTGATCATTAAGGACTTTGAGCATTTCTTTAGGTGTTTCTGAGCCATTCGAGATTCCTCTATTGTGAATTCTCAGTTTAGTTCTGTACCCCATATTTTGATTGGTATATATATATATATATATATATATATATATATATTGGTTCTTGAGTTCTTTATAAATTTTGGATATTTGCTTCTTAAGTTCTTTATAATTTTTGGATATTAACACTCTATACATGTGGGGTTAGTGAAGATTTTTTTCCTAATCTGGAGGTTACTGATTTGTCTTGTTGGCTATGTCTTTTGCCTTACAGAAGCTTTCCAGTTTCATGGGGTCCCATTTATCAATTCTTGATCTTAGATGTGAGACATTAGAGTTCTGTTTAGAAAATTTCCCCCTGTGCAAATAAGTTCAAGGCTCTTTCCCACTTTTTCTTCTAGTAGATTCAGTGTATCAGGTTTTATGTTGAGGTCCTTGATCCACTTGGATTTGAGCTATGTGCAAGATGACAAATATGGGTCTATTTTCATTTTTCTACATATCAACAGCCAGTTAGACCAGCACCATGTATTGAAGATGCTTTCTTTTTTCCATTGTATATGTTCGACTTCTTTATCAAAGATCAAGTGCCTGTAGAGGTATGGTTTTATTGATCAACCCATCTGTCTCTGTACTAATACCATGCAGTTTTAATCACTATTGCTCTGTAGGAAAGTTTGAGGTCAGGGATAATGATTCACCTAGGCATTCTTTTATTGTTAAGTATTATTTTTACTATTCTGGGTTTTTTGCCTCTCCAGATGAATTTGAGAATTGCTCATTCCATGTCTTTGAAGAATTGTGTTGGGATCTTGATGGGGATTTCATTGAATCCTATCTTTGGTAGGATGGCCATTTTTACTATATTAATTCTGCCAAACCCTGAGTATGAGAAATCTCTCCGTTTCCTGAGATCTTCAATTTCTTTCTTGAGAGACTTGAAGTTGTTGTCTTACAGATCTTTCACTTGGTTGGAGTTGCCCCAGGATATTTCATATAATTTGTGGCTAGTATGAAGGGAGTTGTTACTCTAATTTCTTTCTCAGCCTGTTTGTCTTTTCTATAAAGGAAGGCTATTTATTAACTGATTTATTGGAGTTAATTTTATATCAGGCCACTTTGTTGAAGTTGTTTATCAGCTGGAGAAGTTCTCTGGTAGAGTTTTTGGGGTCACTTGTGTATATTATCATATCATCTGCAAATAGTGATATCTTTATTTCTTCTTTGCCAATTTGTATCCCCTCAATTTCTTTTTGTTGTCTTACTTTTCTAGCTAGCACTTCAAGTACTATATTGAATAGATATGGGGAAAGTAGTGATCCTTGTTTGTCCCTGATTTAAATGGGATTGCTTCAAGTATCTCTCCATTTCATTTGATCTTGGCTGGTGGTTTGCTGTATATTGCTTTTATTATGTTTAGGTATGGGCCTTGAATTCCTGATATCTCCAATACTTTAACATGAAGGGGCATTGTATGTTGTCAAATGAATTTTCCTGTACCTAAGTGTGGACTCCCTCCCAAAGCCCGGACAGTAACGCAGCGCTGTGGAAGCGGCTACATTCAGAAGCTC
>NC_045030.1:68905329-68906529 GCF_008632895.1 Mastomys coucha | reverse complement strand
GTTACATGTGAAATTTGTATCGTGGTATGAGTGAGAAGTCTTGTCTTTGTGTCTGTATTACAACGTGCACAGGGCGGGCAGGCCCAGGAGAGTGCACAAGAATCTGGCATCAGATCTGCCAGTCAGCGGGGGTCGCGCGGTCAGCGACTCTCCGGGCTTCTGCTTGCTCTGTGGTCACGCGCAGGCCGGGGTCTTTGTGACGTGGCAAGGGCCGTGCGGACACTTAGGGAAGGCGAGCCTGCGAGCGGCGTCCCCGGCACGCGCGCTCCCCAGCTCCGTGTTCCCCACGCGGTGCGCTCCCCGCCCTTGTGCGCCCGCGCCCCGCGCCCCTCGCCCGCACCAGGGTTCCCCCATTGAGGCTGTCTAGAGCGCAGAGGGCCGGGGCCTGGCAGGGATGCTACGAGGCTGCCCCATGGGAGGCGGCGCGGGGCAGGCGTGCCCGGCCTGCCGCTCCCTGAGCTCCCCGCCATGCGGCCCCAGCAGCATGGCCGCCCAGGCACCACTCTGGTGCCCCTTTGAACTATATTTCCCAAGTGACTTTGTGGCCTTACCAGTGCGCATGCGTGACACTACGAGGAACTACATTTCCCAAGTGATCTTGCGGCCTTAACAGTGCGCATGCTCTCACATGTCCACGTGTTTGCTGGCACATGCCATCTAGTGGCTGTTCAATAAATTACAAGCTGGCAATTCTCAGTCGATCTTCGACTGCCTGGCCCGAGAGGGGCTCAGGGCACCAACACCGCCTTGAGCTGAGACGCTGGCATAGCAAGGGGCTTGGTCGCCCAGGTCCCGAGGCTTAGGGGTGCCTGCGGCTTCTCTTTAGCAAGAGGATCTTGCTGTCCTAGGTTTTGGGTCCCTGTGTGCCAGAACAGCAGAGGGGGTGGGGGGCAGTTAGCGTCTCAAGGCTGGGTCTCTCTGTGTCTTGAGGTGTACGGTTGTTACAAGCAGATCTTGGGGGGCCCGGGTTGGATTGGTTGCTGTGTCCGGGCAGCCAAGTGCGAGGATAGAGGTCACCGCTCGGCTGCGCTGCCGCTGCGAGCCGCCTGGCCCTGCGGGCTCCTGCCCCAGCCTGGCGTGGGCTGAGGCTGCGTTGCCATCTGCTTTAAACAGGATTTCTCTGTGTAGCCCTGGCTGGCCTCGGGCTCGTGGACCTGCCTTCCCCTGCCTCCTTTGTAACTAGGTAAGTATCCTTCCTAG
>NC_045030.1:68901754-68902004 GCF_008632895.1 Mastomys coucha | reverse complement strand
CCTTTTAGAATTGACTAATACAGTCATACATCTCTAAGTAAGAAGATATGGACTCCTCCCTGAGAGCAACTTTGCTCCAGTTTTTGCTTATTAGAGATATGTTTTGCCTTTTGATTATGTACGATTTTATTCATTTTCAATTTTCGCCTCTTTTTTAATCATACCTTCGCCTCTTTTTTAACCATACCTTGTTTTGCTCAGGTTTGAAGGTGTAGTGCCTCTCGCTTGTTTTGAAAACTCATTTTTTATA